>NW_024089591.1:0-5961 GCF_014356525.2 Nilaparvata lugens | reverse complement strand
ACTTGGCTGAATCCCGAGCTCAGAAACCGGCTCTGAGTGTTCATTCTCGTTTGAAATAATCAATTACAAGATCGCGACAATATTATATTAGTTTTCTGTGCTTTTATTTTGGTTATCAAGTACTTGGATTATTGATAAAGTCCACATCGATAGATTTATCATCCATCAAAAGAATTGTAATATCATTTGCACTGCTGTTATTAGATTAAAAGATGTATTCCTTATTCTTAGGATCGTGGCTGGAGCTCAAGGCTTCTTTTTCCAGTCACGCCAAAAACTATTCCATTTTGATGATTATTTTCTATTTGTAGAAATATTCTTGTATTTGGCATTGAAAATTATATTTAATTAAGCAAAAATTATATTTTTCAATAATATTTCATAATGAGTTTCCATATTAAGATGAAATATTCTGTTAACTAGTAGTTCTGTGAACAGTAGACCTCACGCAGTATTCTCATCCACAAGTACCAGATGACTCCCGTGTTTCGGAGGACACTTAAGCCGTCGGTCCCGGCTGCCTAAAAGCAGTCGTTAGGTCATGTCAGAGGCCCTGAAAATTGATCAGTAGCCGACCTGAAAACTCTGACACCAGACCTGAGCCAGCCAGGTCACTCGTATTATTATTTACAACTGTTTTAAATGTTAACAAACATGTTCACGTTTGAATTTGTATTTCATAGATATATTCATCCAGTTCCGTGATGATCTTTCTATCTGATGAAAATTAATTTTTAGAATCAAAATATTATAATTTCTCCAGCATTATTTAGTTCATTTGTTTTTTTTATTCACCTATTGAATTAGTTTTTTGAATGTGAGAATATTGATACTGATGGCACGCATATAATACCATGAAGCAAAAAAAGAATTGAAACCAAAGACCTTAAAGCTGCGATTAGACCAAATTTATTAAAAAAATGTATAACAACCTTTTAGATTATATTGATTGAGAATAACTTCTCATACACATGATGAACATATGTGTTTGTCAACTTCCGTTCATCTAATAGAATCATAAGAATTAAGTTATAACTATTTTTTAATAGCTTTGTAAACCCAGCTTGAAGATGCATACCTCTTTGATGTCTTTGATTGGAACTATAGACCTCATACAATACAGTAATAGACTGGCTTCTCCACACATCTGTGTATCACTTGTCAGCTGATTTATGATGATATTCTATAGTCTTATTTTTACTCTGATATTGGCGTATGAAGGAGGCTCCTTTTTCCTTCTATATTATCCTTGAATGTAAAATTCCCAAAACCTTGTATATACGTCGACGCGCAATTTAAAAAGGAACATACCTGTCAAATTTCATGAAAATTTATTACCGCGTTTCGCCGTAAATGCGCAACATATAATAATAACATTTAAACATTAAGAAAAATGCCAAACCGTTGACTTGAATCTTAGACCTCACTTCGTTCGGTCAATCAATTATCAATACTACATTGTTGAAAAACGATCTGCAACAGAACAAAGCGAGAAAGAGATACCGCTATCTGCTTTGTTGAATGATAGCAAGGATATCAATACCATTGCTTATCAAACACTGCCATTATAACGTGACCTCACTATAGTCTCACTATATTGATTAGCACTAATTAACTAGCTGTAGTCACCTAGCTAACATGCTTTTCAGCAGGGCTAGGAAAAATTTTCAGGCCAGTACCTACAACAATCATTAGTCACGGATAGTCATTAGTCAACTATTCATCTAATAGACATCTAGACCATCCGAAAGCATCGTGTAACGCCGTAAAAGACTCGGCTCCGATCACAGGACCTACAGTGGTCCACATTCTTATATAACAGGGCAGAAGGTCAAAGCAAGCAGACGCATGGAATGGATGCAACTGACTGGTTCATTCTTTCTCTAACTCTCTCTCTCTCTCTAGTTTGGACTCCTCCTCACTCCTCCCACCCTCTTAATTGATAGACTTGCATCACGGAATCACAGACAGCTGGAATCTGAATATAACACGCATGTCTGGGTCACTAAGTCAGTCTACTGAGAGTGGCCTACTCCAGAAACCTGGTCAAAAACTGTATTCTTGGAAACAAATTTGAAAATCTACTTTGTGAAAATAATTAAGGACTGAAAATATCGTGAAGTGAACAACAACAAGACTCAACCTATTTCGGACTATGTGTTACCTTATCTAAATTTGGGAGAATGATAGCACAAGGTTACCTTATTTCTTCTATCATTTTGATGATGTACTTATTGTATCAATCAATAGAGAATAAATAACTTTGTATAAGAGGATGATAAGTCCACTCACAAGACTGATCAAGTATCACCTGCAACATTGATTGATGATTATTTCTATTTGTAGAAATATTCTTGTATTTGGCATTGAAAATTATATTTAATTAAGCAAAAATTATATTTTTCAATAATATTTCATAATGAGTTTCCATATTAAGATGAAATATTCTGTTAACTAGTAGTTCTGTGAACAGTAGACCTCACGCAGTATTCTCATCCACAAGTACCAGATGACTCCCGTGTTTCGGAGGACACTTAAGCCGTCGGTCCCGGCTGCCTAAAAGCAGTCGTTAGGTCATGTCAGAGGCCCTGAAATTGATCAGTAGCCGACCTGAAAACTCTGACACCAGACCTGAGCCAGCCAGGTCACTCGTATTATTATTTACAACTGTTTTAAATGTTAACAAACATGTTCACGTTTGAATTTGTATTTCATAGATATATTCATCCAGTTCCGTGATGATCTTTCTATCTGATGAAAATTAATTTTTAGAATCAAAAATATTATAATTTCTCCAGCATTATTTAGTTCATTTGTTTTTTTTATTCACCTATTGAATTAGTTTTTTGAATGTGAGAATATTGATACTGATGGGCACGGCATAATAATACCATGAATCACAAAAAAAAGAATTGAAACCAAAGACCTTAAAGCTGCGATTAGACCAAATTTATTAAAAAAATGTAATAACTCAACCTTTTAGATTATATTTGATTGAAGAAAATCATACACATGATGAACTATGTGTTTGTCAACTTCCGTTCGTTCATCTAATAGAATCATTAAGAATTAAGTTAAACTATTTTGTAATAGCTTTGTAAACCCAGCTTGAAGATGCATACCTCTTTGATGTCTTTGATTGGAACTATAGACCTCATACAAATACAGTAATAGACTGGCTCTCCACACATCTGGTAATCACTTGTCAGCTGATTTATGATGATAATTCTATAGTCTTATTTTTACTCTGATATTGGCGTATGAAGGAGGCTCCTTTTCCTTCTATATTATCCTTGAATGTAAAATTCCCAAAAAACCTTGTATATACGTCGACGCGCAATTTAAAAAGGAACATACCTTCAAATTTCATGAAAATTTATTACCGCGTTTCGCCGTAAATGCGCAACATATAATAATAAACATTTAAACATTAAGAAAAATGCCAAACCGTTGACTTGAATCTTAGACCTCACTTCGTTCGGTCAATCAATTATCAATACTACATTGTTGAAAAACGATCTGGCAACAGACCAAAGCGAGAAAGAGATACCGCTATCTGCTTTGGTTGAATGATAGACAAGGATAATACCATTGCTTATCAAACCACTGCCATTATAAACGTAGACCTCACTATAGTCTCACTAATATTGATTAGCACTAATTAACTAGCTGTAGTCACCTAGCTAACATGCTTTTCAGCAGGGCTAGGAAAATTTTTCAGGCCAGTACCTACACAATCAATAGTCACGGATAGTCATTAGTCAACTATTCATCTAAGACATCTAGACCATCCGAAAGCATCGTGTAAACGCCGTAAAAGACTCGGCTCCGATCACATGGACCTACAGTGGTCCACATTCTTATATAAACAGGGCAGAAGGTCAAAGCATGCAGACGCATGGAATGGATGCAACTGACTGGTTTCATTCTTTCTCTAACTCACTCTCTCTCTGTCAAGTTGGACTCCTCCTCACTCCTCCCACACCTCTTAATGATAGACTTGCATCACGGAATCACAGAGAGCTGGGAATCTGAAATATAACACGCATGTCTGGGTCACTAAGTCCGTCTATGTGGCCTACTCCAGAAAAACCTGGTCAAAAACTGTCTTCTTGGAAACAAATTTGAAAATCTACTTTGTGAAAATAATGAAGGACTGGAAATATTGTGAAGTGAACAACAACAAGACTTAACCTATTTCAGACTATGTGTTCCTTATCTAAATTTGGGAGAATGATAGCACAAGGTTACTTATTTCTTCTATCATTTTGATGATGTACTTATTGTATCAATCAATAGAGAATAATTATACTTTGTATAAGATGAGGATAAGTCCACTCACAAGAAGCTGATCAAGTATCACTGCAAATTGATGGATGATTAGTCAATTATTTTTTTGATTGAAAATTGAAATTGAATTGAAATTAATGTTATCTCTGTATCAGATTAAATAGAAATATCAATATTGAACGACCGAAGGCCAAAATGTATCACTTCCAGCCAAGGAATCAAATCCAGAATCTGGAGAAGACATTAAATGAATGTTATACAGGAAATTTATTCTCTCTAAACAGGGAAGCATCAACGAAGGAATAGTTGTTGATCTACATGATCAATTCAAAAACTAATTTCCAAAATTTGGATTGAACGTAGAGTTTGACAAAATAGAAACTTTGGGTTCTTTGAGAAAAAAACAATTGAGTCGAATGAAACTGAAGATTGAACCAAATTGAAGTTTATTGAAGAATAAAGTGTTTAACTATCACTGCCAATATTGGTCGATGATTGGTCAAATATCAATGATATCTGTATCACATTTGATACAAAATACTCAATATTGAGCGACCGATTGCCAAAATCGACTATCACGAAAAATGTATCACTTCCAACTCGGGAATTGAATCCAGAATTTGAAGAAGACATAAAATGAATGTTATATAGAAAGTTATTGACCGAGCGAAGTGAGGTCTAAGATTCAAGTAGACGGTTTGGCATTTCTCTTAATGTTTGAAAGCTTGAAAGTTTGAAGGTTTGAATGTTTGAATGTTTGAATGTTGAATGTTTGAATGTTTAAATGTTTTAATGTTTGAATGTTTGAATGTTGAATGATTGAATGTTTGAATGTTTGAATGTTGAATTTTTGAATGTTTGAATGTTTGAATGTTTGAATGTTTGAATGTTTGAATGTTTGAATGTTTGAATGTTTGAATGTTTGAATGTTTGAATGTTTGAATGTTTGAATGTTTGATGTTGAATGTTTGAAGTTTGAATGTTTGAATGTTTGAATGTTTATATGTTGCGCATTTACGGCCGAAACAGGGTTTAATAGATTTTTCGCCACACTGGATGTAATGAGCGGTTTACGTGCGTCATATGGAGGCCGAAAGTGATTGTTTTCCGACCAGGCCGGTAAAACTTTACGGCCCTAGGGCTGTAAATGACCTTGAATAACAGCTGATCGTGTCCAACTCTCACAAAAATCATAGAGGATAATCTAATCACAACTGTATAATCTATATAATATATATCGAATCGGCGGTATTATGTCTATAATATATTTTATAAATTACTGTTCATAATTTAATATTTATTATTGTGTTTTTTGATATCAACAATAGAAACGATGATATCTCCATAGCCTCAACATATAATGTTGGCTGCATTGTCCATTTTCAGAAAGGTACATATCGCAAGTAAGGTTAAAAGTGAAGAATCGAATTTGAAATCAAAGTACAATAATTGTATCAATATTTAAAAGTGAGGTAGAGTAATAATTTTCTTTTTTATTATCGAATTCCACTTCTTAATGCAATACAATCAACAATAATATAGAAAATACAGCAGAGATCTGAAGTTTGAGGTACAGTAAGCCTACTGGTGAAACTCAGCCTTGACTGAAAAATTCCTAGTAGTTTTCCGTACCATAATTCATTATTGAAACTTTTAGATAATTTTTCTTCA
>NW_024089590.1:0-2500 GCF_014356525.2 Nilaparvata lugens | reverse complement strand
TCCTCATCATCCTTATCTTATTCTTCTTCTTCTTCTTCTTATCTTCTTCTTCTTTTTCTTCTTCTCCTCTTCTTCTTCTCCTTTTCTTCATCATCATCTTCCACTTCTCATTCTTCTTCATCACCTTCTTCTGCTCCTCCTGAACTTCCACTCTTCCTCCTCCTCTTCCTCCTACTCCTCCACCACTCCTTCTCCTCCTCTCTTATTTTTATTTTTTTTTCTTCACATCTATCAACCTTTAATAAAAGAAATATTAATGAAGATTAATAGAGGGTAAGGGGTGTGAATGAGGAATAAGAGTTAATGGAGAGAATATTTATGAATAACTTTTTCCAATAATAAATTATTATCTGTTCAAATTCTGCTCATATTTTTTTATTTCTCTGTTATATTCTGCTGTATTTTTCAAAAATAATAACAAAGGTTAATGAAAGGTCATATTATTCCTCTTAATTCTGATTCCATACTGGGTGATCAGACTCTATTACGGCACCAAGAATGAACAATGCAAGTAAAGCTGAAGTAAAGTGTTAGGTAAAGTTGTAATTTTGTGATTGCCCACGTTTCAATCAATTAGAAACTTACCGAACTGCTTGCAATATGTTTGTATGCCAATAATCAACCACCATATGAAACAACAAAAACCTTATCAACATGGGGCCGATGTGCTATTATACGTGACAAAGACTGCAATCCAAAGATTACTACTCAAGACCTTACCCTCCTGATCTCATCACTAAATGATTCCCTATGAAAAATATCACCCTTGGATGCTAGCATGATGATACAGTATTCTCTTAGCCATAAGAACAAAATGGCACCATTTTGGATACAAGTATCATAGAACATTTTTATTGATGTCATATTTCTTGTTTTAAAAAGGACTTTGAAATGATGTACCACACAATGGGTGTTTACATTTAAAATATTCTAGATATACAACTCCTAAGTCATCCCCATAAGAGGGGTTGAAATTCAGTTGTACGTCAAAAGGTAGAGTATTCGACCAATAACTTATCCTGAAAGTTACAGTATTATATCTATAACAGTCTCCAATTTATTGAAGAGTTCCCATACATATGACTGACTCTGTATGTATTACGTTCTAATCTATAGTGCGGTCCACGTTATAATGACAGTATTTGATCAACTTTGGTTTTGCTATCCTTGTCTACATTCGACAAAGCCGGTGGCACTATCCTTCCAGGTCCCAACGATGCCAAGTAGTTTTTGACAGTGTAGAAATATAATTAATTAATGCAGAGAATCGCATCGCTATTCTTTCATATTTATCCACTCCCTTATAACGTGGACCGCACTATAGAATATATTATAGTTGAATCTATGCCACATTCCGAGTTTGAACCTTGAACCTCGTTTAAAAACTGATCGAAATTCGAAAAGATGAAGCAGAACTGTTAGTTTGAACTAAGACTATGAAGCTGTAGATTAAAAAGTAGTACTCTATTTAAAAATCTGTACAGTAGGCCTACATGTCTTAATTAATTAAACCATAGCATTATAAGAGCTTATATTTACAGAAGGCTATATTGTTATGAAAAAGTGATGTGAGTGAGGGAAAATTAGTGAGTTAAGGTAAAATTTCAAGGATAGATTAAATTTTGTACAATTATTTGTTTAAATGAATAATGAATTCTTCATTTGCCACAATTCATATCGATTACATGAGTAACAATATTGGGGAAACTGATATTTTTGGGAAGTTTCAGACGAGAATTTCGTCTTTGGAGAAGTTTTAGAAGCATTGGGGAACAATAAATATCGAGAGATGCAAAGAAGAACATCCCAAAAGTGAATAGCGGTTCAGTCGATGAGATAAGGATCTTTTTTCACTTTTTTTTTGCGTTCGGATCCACCAAAAGAATGGGAAAGAAGATTCAGGTGTAGAAAAAAATGACTGCAAGAAGAAGCAGATGGAGGAGGAGGAAGAGGTGAAAGAGAAGATTAGTAAGAGGAGAAGAGGTGAAGAACAAGAGGTGAAAGGAAATAGAAGCAATGGAGTAGAAAGGAACGATAGAAAAATATGAGAAAAGGAAGAAGCAATAGAAGTAAGAGGGAAAAAGACTAATATGAAGAAGAATCAGGAGGGTAAAGACAGTAAAACAAGAAGCAGAAAGAGACGAAAAAGGGAACTAAGACGAAAAGACGATTCAGGAGGTTGAAAAAGAAGAAGAGAAGGTGGCTAAGATGGAGCATGAGGAGAATAAAAAGAGATAGAAGAAGAAGAGAGAAGCGACGTCGGGAATGATCAGAGCGACAGCTCATGTGACAAGAGGACTGTGGACCAGTTCTATTTTTCTCTCTCACTCTCTCATGCTCTCTCTTTTTCTACCTTATTTATTTCTCTCTTATACTCTTATTTTATTCGTGTGTGAGCCTTGTCGTTGCTTCGATAAGAATGCGCTGTTTTTCGTCTTCTTCTTCTTCTTCTTCTTTTCTTCTTATTTTGCATTCTCCTCAGTCGCCATCTTGCAATGAT
>NW_024089589.1:0-4030 GCF_014356525.2 Nilaparvata lugens | reverse complement strand
ATAGCAGCGCCGCGCTGCACAGGCTCTTGTTCCACTGCTTCCAAACTATTAAAGCTTTAAAGCTAATATAGTTGGACTCTGCTCCGGTGTCGAGAAGAGCACTATACTGTCTGTCTCCTATGTCCACTGTAGTGAAGAGACGGCTGTCATCCTGGAGCTCCGGCTCTAGTTGGATTTGAAGCCTCGTTTTATCACAGCTGTTTTATCAGAAGTCTTCTTCTGCCTCTCTCACAGGAACAATTTGGTCGTGGTTCCCGCACTTTGAGCAGAGTGAAACCTCCGGACACTCTGATCTCCAGTGTCCCACCTTCTTGCACTGCCAACACAAGGGTCCTTCTGTAGGCTGTTCACTCCGGCGCTGTGTAGTAGTCGTTCTCCTGTCGAGGCTTGGTCTGCTTCCTCACCTCCTCCTGCTTCACAGCTCGTTGTCTTGTGAGCACTCTTCTCCTCGAATTTAATTCGTTCATATTGCCTCGCTAAGTGTAGCAAGTCGTCGGTGGTGTACACTTCAGCCTCCCTGATGTAGAGCTTGTAGCGTGGTAAAAGATTTTTGTACAATCTCTGTACCTGGCTACTCTCTGAAAACCACCTCTTCTCCTCATCAGCGTTAGCAGCTCCTCAACATAGTCGTCTATGAGCTCGCCTTCTTTCTGCCGCCTGTCGAGATTTTATTCTCAAGATCCTCCACATAAGTAGGTGGATAGTAACGAGACCGAAAGTCTCTCAGGAAATCGTCCCAGTGTCTCCACTGTTCTCTCCTATTCCTCATCCATAAGGAACATTTCCCCGCTAACATTTCAGGTAGCGCTGGAAATAACTGTCTGCCAGACAAGCCATATGCTTGTTGCAGCTCCTCGAGCCGCTCCATAAAACTTGGAGCATCTCCACTCCCATCGTATGAGAGCCGCCACCCTCGAACCTTGTCACACACGGCACCCGGGTCCATACAGGATGTAGCAGGCACCGCTGACCTGGTAGGTGACCTCAAATGCCTAGGCATGTTATTATGCCTCTCCGGCATCTCCGGCCTCACCAGTGCAGGCTCTGCCTCCTCGCTAACTGGTGCTGGCTTCGCGCTCTTCGACGAAGCGCCTCCTCCCCATTATCCAGAATGGGGGCATCGCAACAATCCGCTGTCGTTGCTCCAGTAGAGCCCTCCCAGGGCTCGTATTTGTGCCATCTGTCAGCACTGAGTCGAGTATTAGATCAATCAAGCCCTGATCGTGCACTCTGTACACCCAGGAGTTGCTGGAGTCTCCATCAAACTCTGGAGACGTCTCCTTGGGTATTTCTTCCAGTCTGGAACAGCAGTGGCCTCCGCGACTGGTGGCCACAAAGCTGCAGCTCCTTCCTCTTCCTGACCGTGCCAGCTCCGCCACCGATCCTGTTTAGACCGGCGGCCTCCACCATTGTCCTCCGGTGGTTTTCGACAAGAGCTCTCCTGAGCTCTGCCATGTACCTGTTGTAGGTAGCCCTGCTGATGCTGCTAGATCCACTGCTTCATTCCGGTGGAGTTTGTAAATCCAGGACACTCCTGGATCGCTGTTATCCTCTCGCGCCTCCTGGTCTCCTCCGGCGCGATTACATTCTCTTCTGCACTCATTGCTGCTTTACTCCTCCTCCTTGGGCCCCACGTTCGTGTGCCAATCTTCTGAGTAGATTTTTGCCCACACCTGTCTCTATCAGAGTTCCCAGTGTCGCTCTGGGCCGGCTAAACTCAGTCGGCGACTGGGGAGGGCCGCGGCAGGGGACGGGAGTCTTGGTGGGGCGTCCGTCAACCACCCTGTCGAGTTGGGGGTTGAAACAGGGTTTTGAGTGTTTTGGAGAAATGTTTCCCTCTTTTAGGAAAGAGGGGCCGTGCTTTCGCACTGCCAAACAGGGTTGGTCGCGGAATGAAGGAATAGGAACCTTGCGGTGTTAGTCGTGAGAAAGGGCTTCGTGTCGGGACTAAGTCCCAGTCCTTGGGCACCAGGTGTCTTCCCGGGGTCCGGGTTGGTCGCGGAGCTCTGGTAAAGGCCTTCCCTGGCCTTCCCGAGGTCCTCTTTCGGTTCCGCACTGGATTAGTGCGCTGCGGCGGCTCGCGCTCTGGACTTCCCTAAGTCCTACTTGCCGGCACCAGCTGTCCTCCTGGGGTCCGGATCGGCCGCGGAGTTGCGGGAAAGGTTTTTCCACACCTTCCCAGATGCCCTCTTGCGATCCCGCACTGGATCAGCGCGCTGCGGCGGCCAGCACTCTGGACTTTCCTAAGTCCTACTCGCCGAGCACCAGCTGTGCTCCTGGGGTCCGGATCGGCCGCGGAGTTGCGGGAAAGGTTTTTCCACACCTTCCCAGATGTCCTCTTGCGATCCCGCACTGGATTAGTGCGCTGCGGCGGCCGGCACTCTGGACTTTCCTAAGTCCTACTTGCCGGGCACCAGCTGTCCTCCTGGGGTCCGGATCGGCCGCGGAGTTGCGGGAAAGGCTTTTCCACACTTCCAGATGTCCTTTCTCGCCTCGATGTCCCACTGGTGGCCTACCAATGGAGTCAGGTTTCGACAAACCTGACGTGTCGTCGTTGGTCGAAACTGGTACCCGTCGTCTAAACAGGTTAAAAGTGTGGAGCAGTGGAGTTCCCTGTGTGGGAGGCTAATCGACTTTAGCCTCAACAACTCCCGGTCGCTGAAGAAATCGGAGTTCACTTAGTACAAGGCGTACTGTGACGTTGCTAGCTGCTCGCTGCTTCCTTCTCACCTCTCTCGACCGCTCGACTTGGCTCTCCGAACTCGACTGCCTCCTGCTGGCCTTTCTCGAGCCTCCCTCAGTGACCGAGAGGGAGGGGAGAGAGGATGCGCAGCATCGCTGAGCGGTAGGCAGTGGCTGGCTTGAACGTTGACCCCTCAGATTCTATGAAAGATAGCCGAGCGTCGAATAAATGAGCCCTAAATTCAATTCCATTCTCTAGTTACGATATACATCGTGACAATGTATATTGGTGCATGCAATTTATATTGTAAGTTAGTTCCGATTTTTTAAATATATTATTTGGGTACATAAGAGAAGTCCAGGACCAATTTCTAGATGCAAATTTCCTTGTGCTAGATACAGAGTGGCCCAAAAACTTCGTATTTTCGGCTCATTTTCCAGTTTTCAGCTATTTCTGCCAAATCTCGTAATCGGACAGAAAAATTTGTTCACGCCTTTTTTCTAGATTATGAAGTTCTGAATAAAATGAGATCATTCGGAACTCTCTATCTCTGATGAGTACTGAGTTATGATTTTTCAAAAATAAGTGGAATTTGAAGAAAAATCAATTTGATGATTTTAGTTCCGGATCAACAATATCTCCCGATTGTTACCATTTAGATGTAGACTATAATTCAAAATCCCTCTGGGCGTATTTTTGTGCTCTACAATCCGAGATAAGGTTGAGCGCTCTATCTCATATAGATTTCCATGTACACCTGACAAATAATGTTCCTTGCATTGGGAAAAACACCTAATTTTCAGCTTCACTCATCATCACCAACCATTGATTTTTCGCACAATGACATAAGTTTATAAGATTATTTTCTATGAGAATCACCCGTTAGATGCACTTCATTTCAGTATTTACTACTGGAGAGGCGCGCTTAAGGACCCCTCAAGGATCAAAATTTCAAACACTTATACCTCCTGACACAATGCTCAGATTTCATCGTGCTACACTTCATTATTCTCGGCTCGTCAAGGCCGTCCAAATTATGCACCATAAGTCAATTCGGTCGAAAAGTGGAAGATTATTGTTGAGTGTACTTGAGCCCAATATTCCAATACACAAAAATGGTCAATTCAAAGCTGCATGTCTTTTGAAATACTTCTGATAAAATTTCCAAATCTAGTGAGGATGTGAAATTTGTCCCCCTCTACCCACTCCAATAATAATACTTCCATTCTAATACCATTCGAAAATTACAAAGGATTTCAAAAATGGCGATGTCAGTTTTTACATTTTTTTTCGTGATTTTACTGTTGATCAAAAGTTTCTATAATGAGTCTGATACATCAAAGAAAC
>NW_024089588.1:0-4253 GCF_014356525.2 Nilaparvata lugens | reverse complement strand
GCCAAAATTATTGTCTAGTTCGTCTACTCTCTCCAACGCCATGATCATATCACCCAGCCCACATTGCTAGTTCAACATTGAAGTCTCCCGATCAGAGGCTTTTTCGAATAGTCAAGCTTGTTAGAGATATCTTGAAATACGGTAATCCGAACTATTTAAAGATGATTTCCAATTGTCTCTGAAGGTAGGAGGATAGATGCTTCACATACTAGAACCGGAGAAAGTACTTTAAGGATACCCAATCATCGAACTACTATTTTCACAAAATCTTCTTAGTCAGTGCCTGTCGTGCATGGAATACTCTTCCTGTTTCTATCAGGTCTATCGAGAGCCGAGCGAGCTTCACCTGACTTTAAAAAAATATATTTTGGAACAAATGACTGAAACTGTTCGGCCCTAGAACGATCACATGACAACCATCCCTCACCCATTCCACCAATATAAACCTTTAAACCATGTTATAGAACGAATTGGATATATATTATTATAAACTCATGTTATTTCAATTATCCACTGCATACTGCTGTATATTACTGAAATTTGATAACCCTGATCTACTTTCAGCCTACTTCATTTTATTAATCATTATTTGATCTTATCTACCTATATAATTATTTTTACTTTATCAATTTTCGTTTTTTTTTCTCTTCATTCATATTGATAAAACTTTCACATATTTCCATTATAAATAAATCCTTAGTTTAAATAACGAAATTAACGTTTTGGTAGAGAGTTAGTGGGGAGGATATTTTTGATATTCTTCCCAAGAATGGACATTGATATGTCCAAAGCTCCGCCAATTTATGTAGATGCATAACAATATGATTATTATCTATAGTTATTATATTACAAATTGCTTTTTCATATCATATACAGTTCAATAGTTATTTCTTAGTCTATATTATGTAAATTCATCTATAACTTTGCTGTATTGTAAGCTATTGTATATAAGTGTATAAGCCAGTATATTGTAATCTACATAAATAAAGTACTCAATCAATCAATCAATCAATCAATCAACAATATGACATTATATTTATTTGTTTGCAATTTGTTTTATGAATAAAACGTGAGTGCTATATGGGCTGTGCCTGTTGAATTTCACTATTATTTAGCTCTAAATGAGTTAATAGTACTATGTATAATAAATGTATTGTATTCATCTCTTTAGTAATATTCCTTTGAATATGAATGAAAATATAAATCTGAGTACCTTTTTTGAATTATATCGTCACGACTACTTCGTTTCAGCTACGCAGTAGCAGATTTATTTTTATTTATGTAATTGTAGTATGTGTAATACATGTAATATGATAATATCTGATGATAATATATGTGATTCAATAATTTTAATAATAGTACACTAGTGGGCTGTATGTTTGATAACACACATTTAAATTACCTACAATGACTACAAATTAAAATACGAGTATGTAGATAATAACTACAAATATCAACTAATATCAACTAGTCATAAGCCTATAGTGAGGTCCACATTATAATGACAGTATTTGATCAACTTGGTTTTGCTATCCTTGTCTATCATTCGACAAAGCCGTGGTAGTATCCTTTTCTAGGTCCACAACGATGCTATTATGTTTTTTTGACAGTATAGAAATATGATTAATTAATGCAGAGAATCGGCATCGCTATTCTTCTATCTTTATCCACTGTCATTATAACGTGAACCTCACTATAGCTAATACTTGAGTTCATTTCATTTGGAAGTCACTTCTCAATTATTATTAATACTCTGTCCAAACAGACATGAGCTCTGAAGGATTAGGCCGACCCTCCTACTACTCACACACACAACCACACACACACAAGCAGTCTCCTTTTGTGTGTGTGAGTAAACCTGCCCGCTAATGATTCTTCTATGAATCGCCTTGTGCTAAAAAATGCATTTTTCCAAACTGTCAACTTTACTTAATTTGTACTCCAATTACTGAACTCTAAATATTATTCTTTTCAAAATAAATCCAAAAACGACAAAATTGTGACAACTTCAAGGCTGGTATTACCCTTTAATAGTTATATGTCATAAATCATTTTAGCAAATGTCTGTTATGAAACATAATACAGTGTAATGGACCAAATATTATAATAGTTGAGCTATAATCATTCATGTTATCCTACAGAGAACACATTATGATATTTGCAATCAAAATGGCGTCTATATCATCATATCTTTCATAATAGATATGATGATATGAGACGCCATTTTCAGGGCCCGTTCAGGGCTCATGGCAGTTTGGACAGACTATAGATTAATATCAATGTACATATATTGTGATTCAATATACGTGAAAAAAGACATTAATGATTATCCAAGACATCGTCACCAACTTGAATAACCTGACAGGAGAGAGCCTAGTCACACCAAATCTTAGGCTAAGTAAAACATTGAAAAGCCACAAGTATCAGCAACATCTACTATTTAATAAGTTGCCGCTAACATTGAGAAGTCTGCATAAGATCCATTCCAAATATATCTGCCTTTTTGGAAAAAGAGCTTCTCACTCTTTTTGTGTAGTTGAGAAGTTGATATTGTGGTAATTATTCATATTGAATGAAAAGACTAAAAAATTGTCAAAAACAAACCGATTTATTGATACTTAGAAAAACCGGTTTCGGTTATTACACCATTGTCAATCTCTGAGAAACTGAAACTAGATACAAGAGCAGCAGAATTCATACTAGTAGGCGAGTACTGCTATTGGTCAAGGGTATGAACGCCTGCCATTGGCCCAGCTAGACAGTCTCCTCCCACTCAGCACTCCCACTCAAATGGATATGAAGAAAGTATGGTGGACAGATTATTGAGTAAAGTTAATAGACAAATTAATTTCAATCAATTCTAGCTTATAGGCTCAAACTGTGAGGAGAAGGACTTTGATAACAATCCCATATTTAGGCCTTGTATCTGATAAGATAGGTAGGGAATTGAAGAGGAATGGATTTCAGTTGCTTTCAAGACCAAACCGATTTAAATAGTCTATTTAGCTGGAGTAAAGAGAAAATTGATATTTGGGATAAAGTAGGGTGTACAAACTTATATGTGGTGATTGTAATGCTTGTTATGTAGGCCAAACTGGTAGAAGTTTCAAAAGTAGAATTAAAGAACACATCAGAGATTGGGATAACCAAAATAGGGAACCAAACTTTGCAGAACATTTGATAACAAATAATCACAAGTTCACAGTTAAGGAGAATGTTGAGTTTCTGCATGTTAATAACAAGGCAGAACTTTGAATATTCTAGAGGCTTAGAAATAACAAGAGTGATTGAGGAAAATCCCCAGTATAGTTTAAATGACCAGATTCACTTCAACCAAAACAACACTACTGAAATAAGTAAACTCTTCATTTGTAGAGCTTTAATCAAATAAAATTGAACATGACTTTCTACTAGTAACGGATCAAAACATTTGATATTTATGAATGAATCAATGACCAATGAAAACATATGGTTTATCATATCATTCTACCCGGCTAGATTTTCGTGTTATCTTAGGGGCAAGATGACGGAGCGACACAGTGGACTCTTGTCCATCAGGGCGACGAATGTGAGCATACTCTGGTTTGCCTCAATCAATTCAACTTCTTCTACTGATGAATCTTGCTTTGAATTTCGGTTCATTTTCTTCAGCCAAACTGGTCCTGGGCTCATTAGCCAGATGGTAGTGACTGTCCATTTGTTGAGGATCTCATGTGTAGGAACATTCGTTCATGAGGGGTGCAATTTGTTGTAGTACACAAAAGAGATCGAATAGAGTGAAGTGCATCAGGCAACACTTCCTCCCATCGATTTGAATCAAGTCCTCGTGATCTTAGAGCTAGTGTTATTGCTTCCATATAATTCCATTATATCGCTCTACTTGACCATTCCCTCTCGGATTGTAAGGCGTTGATCTACTAGTTGCTATCCCTTTTGAGCAAGAAAGCTCTTCAACTCAGTTGACATGAAGGATGTTCCTCTGTCTGTGTGAATATAGCTTGGAAGGCCAAACATTGATATTAATGAGACCAGGCAATTATGACTGTTCTCGCAGTCATGTCTGGACAAGGAAATACAAAAGGGAATCTTGAGTACTCATAACCATCACCAGTAGGTATTTATTTCTTGTTTTGAAGTCCATATTAATTCGTTCAAAAGGTTTTGTTGCCTTTATGAGATTCCTTTTGTCTTCATATACTGTGGTTTTATTTCAGAGCAAATTGCACAATTGGAGCAAATTTTCCTTTCATCAT
>NW_024089587.1:0-2870 GCF_014356525.2 Nilaparvata lugens | reverse complement strand
AGAGAATTGGTAGGAGTTCGTAAACACTCTGTATAAAAGATAGCTAATAGATGGGCTTTCCAAAACGGGGCTTAGTCGCAATTAAATTTCGAAAAATAGAAAATTGAGCACAAAATAAAATAAAGAGAAAATAGTGTAAAGTTTCAGCTATTTTGAATTATTTGGGAATGTCTAATTTCGTCAAGGAAAAACGTTTCCAATTTATAGAATGAGAAAATAAAAACTACAACTACTGTTATAAAAGCTGCGACTACACCCCGTTTTGGAAAGCCAATTTTCTGACTCCAGCTGCTTAAAGTCTAGGACTTAGCTGAATCCCGAGATCGGAAACCGGCCCAAAATGAGTTCTCATTTTTATTCATTTGAGAATCAGAAAAAATATAGATTGAACAAATTCGCATTCAAAATCACGCCAACAATATCAACATCTGATTGGGTTGGCTGCAAGATAATACGCAAAGTATTAAGAGTACGCAAAGTAATATTTTGCGCACTAGAGCGGCAAAGTGATTCTTTGCGTTCTGTAATCAGTGCAGAAATGGTCACTTTTCAAGGTAACTGTTGGAAAATGAATTAGCAATGTTGCGGGGGTAGTCAAGTATATAGCGCTATCTGCTTTGACGAATGATAGACAAGGACAGCAACACCAATGTTAACCAAATACTGCCATTATAACGTGGACCTCACTATAGGTGGATGATAAAAGATGATGCGAAGATTTAATAGACAAGGATAGCAACACCAATGTTAATCAAATACTGCCATTATAACGTGGACATCACTTTGGAGCACAGTTTGTTACTCTGGGGATGAGTCCAAAACGGTGTAATTTAAGGGTTGATTCGGGGGGTTTCAACCACCCGTCACTCCCAAAACTACGTCATTGGAATGTGTTTAGAATCACTGTGCGCTCCAATCGTGAATTGAATTATTAATAATTGTGAAACAATATTGAATCGCTCAGCTTTAATCACATGACACAACATCAAATTCTGTCACAAAACAACTAATTAAATTAAATGTCCACTCTTGTTTATACTGATGAGATATATTTTTAACTTTCCTTGCCCTATTACCATAGGTAAGAAAAGTATTGCTTTCCGAAAAAATGAGGTACCCCAATTTCAAAATTTCTTTACGTTTCTAGGTCCATTGAGTTCGAAAAAGTGGTTTTTGGGTATTGGTCTGTATGTGTGTGTGTATAGGTGCGTACAGACTTTCGCTCTGCTCCGCAACCGAACGTCACTCCAGCAGAGCGATTGATGATCGACCGGCGAGCAACAGTGGTTCGACCGGGGAACGCGAGAAGATCTAACATCTTCCGTAACGTTCATGATCGGTGCGACTGCAGAGCGGGGGCGGAGCGACTGCGGAGCGATGGAGGAACGAGGGCGGAGCGTGCGCGGAGCGGGTTGGAGGCGCGTATATCTGTACGCAGCTTAGTATAATGATCTATCCACTCTATCTTGTTCATACTGATCAAATATATTTTAAACTTTCCTTGCCCTATTACCATAGGTAAGGAAAGTATGGCTTACCGAAAAAAATTGAGGTTTTATTTTAAAAAACCCCAATTCCCAAATTTCTATACGTCTCAAGGTCCATTGAGTCCAGAAAAGTGGTTTTTGGGTATTGGTCTGTATGTATGTGTGTATGAGTGTAAGTGTGTCTGTGTACACGATATATCATCTCCCGATTAACGGGATGACTTGAAATTTGAACTTGAGGTCCTTACACTATGAGGATCCCACACTAACAATTTCGATCAAATGCAATTCAAGATGGCGGCTAAAATGACAAAAATGTTGTCAAAAACAGGGCTTTTCGCGATTTTCTCGAGAACGCTCCAACGATTTTGATAAAATTCATACCTAAAATAGTCATTGATAAGCTCTATCAACTGCCATAAGTCCCATATCTGTAAAAATTCCAGGAGCTCCTCCCCATCTATGGCAAAGTTTGATTTTAGATTCCCAATTATCAGGCTTCAGATACAATTTAGACAAGAATTCAAGTGGAGAAGATTGAGCATGAAAATGTATACAATTAATGTTCTCATTTGTTCTCGATAAATCTGAGAAAGCGCTAGAAAAACGCAGATTTTGGGCGTATCTTTGGAAATTCATCCAAATCCGTTCTTAGTGCGCCTCTAAAGGGCCAACTGAACATACCTACCAGATTTAATCGTTTTTGGTCCGGTAGATTTTTAGTTCTGCGAGTGAGTGAGTGAGTGAGTCAGTCAGTCAGTCAGTGAGTGAGTGCCATTTCGCTTTTATATATATAGATTCACTATGAAGAGATAGCAGACCTCGAGTGTCTCCAGCGTTATTGTCCTGTCACCAGCTGACTCAGATCTTTGAATAGTAGACTTGAGATGCGCGTAAACACTAGCGTCAGGTGATCAATTTTCATAACAACAAGGAAAGTTGTGTAAGTGCGCCACACCAGATTTTTCAACGATGAGTAAGAAATCTTCATAATTGACATTTAATATACATTGATGAATTAATCATATTTCTGCATTGTTTGAAAACGATCTGGCAACGTTGTGAAGGTAGGAAAGGATAGCACTAGAAATAGAAAGAAAAATAAAAGTCTCTGTACCCTTTATGACTTGGAAATGGCATCAATGTCCGAAACATGTTGTGATTAATAATTCATAGAGGGTACTGAGATTTTCATTTTTCTTTCTATTTCTATAAGAAGTAGCCCTATACAGAAAAGAGATGATGGCCCATATGAATAAAGTTGAGCATTTGCTCATACTTCTAAATATGAGCATTTGCTTCATTTTCTATGAATAAACGTGAGCAAAAACTTTTGCTCATGCTCACCAAAAAATAGTCTGAGCATTTGCTCAAAGTAAAAGC
>NW_024089586.1:0-5643 GCF_014356525.2 Nilaparvata lugens | reverse complement strand
TAAAACCTTGACCAGCATAAAAAGTGATTGACCGGGTATTACTAATTGTCCGATTCATTTCAAATTTGGCATACAGGATGATTTACACATGTCAAACATACTGTTGAAGTTTCATCAAAATATAATGATGTTAGGAGTGGTTAGGGGTAAAAAACCCCATTGACCAGCATAAAATGTGATTGACGGGTATTTCAAATTGTCCGATTCGTTTCAAATTTGGCATACAGGATGATATAAACATAAAATACTGTTGAAGTTTCATCGAAATATATGATATTTAGCGGTGGTTAGGGGTAAAAAACCCTATTGACCAGCATAAAAAGTGATTGACCGGGTATTACTCATTGTCCGATTCGTTTCAAATTGGCATGAAGGATGAAATACACATCTCAAACATATGATGAGGTTTCATCAGAATATAATGATGTTTAGGGGTGGTTAGGGGTAAAAAACCTATTGACCAGCATAAAAAGTTTGACTGGGTATTACTAATTGTCCGATTCGTTTCAAATTTGGCATACAGGATGATATACACACATAAACATACTGTTGGAGTTTCATCGAAATAATGATGTTTAGGGGCGGTTAGGGGTAAAAAACCCTATTGACCATCATGAAAAGTGATTGACCGGGTATTTCTAATTGTTGATTCATTTCAAATTTGGCATACAGGATGATATACACATATTAACATACTGTTAGAGTTTCATCGAAATATAATGATGTTTAGGGTGGTGGGGGTAAAAAACCCTATTGACCAGCATAAAAAGTGATTGACGGGTATTTCTAATTGTCCGATTCGTTTCAAATTTGGCATACAGGATGATATACACATGTCAAACATACTGTTGAGGTTTCATCAAAAAATAATGATGTTTAGGGGTGGTTAGGGGTAAAAAACCTATTGACCAGCATAAAAAGTGATTGACCAGGTTTCTAATTGTCCGATTCGTTTCAAATTTGGCATACAGGATGATATCCCATGTCAAACATACTGTTGGAGTTTCATCAAAATATAATGATGTGGGGTGGTTGGGGGTAAAAAACCCTATTGAACAGCATAAAAAGTGATTGACCGGGTATTTCTAAGTCCAATTCGTTCAAATTTGGCATACAGTATGATATACACATGAACATACTGTTAGAGTTCATCAAAATATAATGATTTTTAGGGGTGGTTAGGGGTAAAAAACCCTATTGACCAGCATAAAAAGTGATTGACCGGGTATTTCTAATCGTCCGATTCGTTTCAAATTGGCATACAGGATGATATACACATATGAACATACTCTTCTAGTTCCATCGAAATGTGATGATGTTTAGGGGTGGTTAGGGGTAAAAAACCCTATTGACCAGCATAAAAAGTGATTGACCGGGTATTTCTATTGTCCGATTCGTTTCAAATTCGGATACAGGATGGTATACATATTAAACATACTGTTGAAGTTTCATCGAAATAAATGATGTTTAGGGGTGGTAGGGGTAAAAAACCCTATTGACCAGTATAAAAAGTGATTGACCAGGTATTTCTAATTGTCCGATTCGTTTCAAATTTGGCATACAGGATTATACACATATGTAACATACTGTTGAAGTTTCTTCAAAATAATGATGTTTAGGGTGATTAGGGGTAAAAAACCCTATTGACCAGCATAAAAAGTGATTGACCAGCGTAAAAAGTTATAGACTGGGTATTCTAATTGTCAATTCGTTTCACATTTGGCATACAGTATGATATACACATATTCAACATAATGTTAAAGTTTCATCCAAATATATTTATTTTTAGGGGTGGTTAGGGGTAAAAAACCCTATTGACCAGCATAAAAAGTGATTGACCGGGTATTCTAATCGTCCGATTCGTTTCAAATTGGCATACAGGATGATATACACATATTGAACATACTCTTCTAGTTCCATCGAAATATGATGGTTTAGGGGTGGTTAGGGGTAAAAAACCCTATTGACAGCATAAAAAGTGATTGACCGGGTATTTCTGATTGTTCGATTCGTTTCAAATCGGCATACGGATGATATACAATATTAAACATACTGTTGAAGTTTCATCGAAATATAATGATGTTTAGGGGTGGTTAGGGTTAAAAAACCCTATTGACCAGCATAAAAAGTGATTGACCAGCATAAAAAGTGATTGACCGGGTATTTCTAATTGTCCGATTCATTTCAAATATGGCATACGGATGATTACACATGTCAAACATACTGTGAAGTTTCATCAAAATATAATGATGTTTAGGGGTGGTTAGGGGTAAAAAACCCCATTGACCAGCATAAAATGTGATTGACCGGGTATTTCAAATTGTCCGATTCGTTCCAAATTGGCATACAGGATGATATACACATATAAACATACTGTTAAGTTTCATCAAAATATTGATGTTAGGGTAGTTAGGGGTAAAAAACCCTATTGACCAGCATAAAAAGTGATTGACCGGGTATTTCTCATTGTCCGATTCGTTTCAATCTGGCATGAAGGATGATATACCATCTCAAACATACTGATGAGGTTTCATCGAAATATAATGATATTTAGGGGGGTTAGGGGTAAAAAACCCTATTGACCAGCATAAAAAGTGATTGACCGGGTATTCTGATTGTCCGATTCGTTTCAATTGGCATACAGGGGATATACACATATAAACATACTGTTGGAGTTTCATCAAAATATAATTATGTTTAGGGGTGGTTAGGGGTAAAAAACCCTATTGACCATCATGAAAAGTGATTGACGGGTATTTCTCATCGTCCAATTCGTTTCAAATTTGGCATACAGTATGATATACACATATAAAACATACTGTTAGAGTTTCATCGAATCTAATGATGTTTAGGGGTGGTTAGGGTTAAAAACCCCATTGACCAGCATAAAAAGTGATTGACCGGGTATTTATTATTTTCCGATTCGTTTCAAATTTGGCATACAGGATGATATACACATATTAAACAAACTCTTGAAGTTCATCAAAATATAATGATGTTTAGGGGTGGTTAGGGGTAAAAAACCCTATTGACCAGCATAAAAAGTGATTGACCGGGTATTTCTAATTGTCCGATTCGTTTCAAATTTGGATACAGGATGATATACACATATTAACATACTGTTGAAGTTTTAACAAAATATAATGATGTTTAGGGGTGGTTAGGGGTAAAAAACCTATTGACCAGCATAAAAAGTGATTGACGGGTATTTCTAATTGTCCGATTCGTTTCAAATTTGGCATACAGGATAAATACACATGTCAAACATACTGTTAAAGTTTCATCAAAATATAATGATGTAGGGGTGGTAGGGGTAAAAAACCCTATTGACCAGCATAAAAATTGATTGACCAGCATAAAAATTGATTGACCAGCATGAAAAGTGATTGACCAGGTATTTCTAATTGTCCGATTCGTTTCAAATTGGCATACAGATGATAATACATGTCAAACATACTGTGAAGTTTCATCAAAATATAATGTTGTTTAGGGGTGGTAGGGGTAAAAAACGTATTGACCAGCATAAAAAGTGATTGACCGGGTATTTTAATTGTCCGATTCATTTCAAATTTGGCATACAGGATGAATACACATATTAAACAATACGTTGAAGTTCCATCAAAATATAATGATGTTTAGGGGTGGTAGGGGTAAAAAACCCTATTGACCAGCATAAGAGTGATTGACCGGGTATTTCTAATTGTCCGATTCATTCAAATATGGCATACAGGATGATTTACACATGTCAAACACTGTTGAAGTTTCATCAAAATATAATGATGTTTAGGGGTGGTAGGGGTAAAAAACCCCATTGACCAGCATAAAATGTGATTGACCGGTATTTCAAATTGTCCGATTCGTTTCAAATTTGGCATACAGGATGATATACACATATTAAACATACTGTTAAAGTTTCATCGAAAATATTGATGTTTAGGTAGTTAGGGGTAAAAAACCTATTGACCAGCATAAAAAGTGATTGACCGGTATTTCCATTGTCTGATTCGTTTCAAATCTGCATGAAGGATGATATACACATCTCAACATACTGATGTGGTTTCATCGAAATATAATGATATTTAGGGGTGGTTAGGGGTAAAAAACCCTATTGACCAGCATAAAAAGTGATTGACCGGGTATTTCTAATTGTCCGATTCGTTTCAAATTTGGCATACAGGATGATACACATATTAAACATACTGTTGGAGTTTCATCAAAATATAATTATGTTTAGGGGTGTTAGGGGTAAAAAACCCTATTGACCATCATGAAAAGTGATTGACCGGTATTTTCTAATTGTCTGATTCATTTCAAATTTGGCATACAGGATGATATACAACATATTTAACATACTGTTAGAGTTTCATCGAAATATAATGATGTTTAGGGGTTGGGGGTAAAAAACCCTATTGACCAGCATAAAAAGTGATTGACTGGGTATTTCTAATTGTCCGATTCGTTTCAATTTGGCATACAGGATGATATACACATGTCAAACATACTGTGAGGTTTCATCAAAAAATAATGATGTTTAGGGGTGGTTAGGGGTAAAAAACCCTATTGACCAGCATAAAATTGGATTGACCAGGTATTTCTAATTGTCCGATTCGTTTCAAATTTGGCATACAGGATGATATACACATGTCAAACATACTGTTGGAGTTTCATCAAAAAATAATGATGTTTAGGGGGTTTTGGGGTTAAAAAACCCTATTGAACAGCATAAAAAGTGATTGACCGGGTATTTCTAATTGTCCAATTCGTTTCAAATTTGGCATACAGTATGATTACACATATTAAACATACTGTTAGAGTTTCATCGAAATCTAATGATGTTTAGGGGTGGTTAGGGGTAAAAAACCCTATTGACCAGCATAAAAAGTGATTGACCGGGTATTTATTATTTTCCGATTCGTTTCAAATTTGGCATACAGGATGATTACACATATTAAAATACTCTTGAAGTTCCATCAAAATATAATGATGTTTAGGGGTGGTTGGGGTAAAAAACCCTATTGACCAGCATAAAAAGTGATTGACGGGTATTTCTAATGTCCGATTCGTTTCAAATTTGGCATACAGGATGATATACACATATTAACATACTGTTGAAGTTTTTATCAAATATATAATGATGTTTAGGGGTGGTAGGGGTAAAAAACCCTATTACCCAGCATAAAAAGTGATTGACTGGGTATTTCTAATTGTCCGATTCATTTCAAATTTGGCATACAGGATGATATACACATGTCAAACATACTGTTAAAGTTTCATCAAAATATAATGAGTTTAGGGGTGGTTAGGGGTAAAAAACCCTATTGACCAGCATAAAAATGATTGACCAGCATAAAAATTGATTGACCAGCATAAAAAGTGATTGACCGGGTATTTCTAATTGTCCGATTCGTTTCAAATTGGCATACAGGATGATATATACATGTCAAACATACTGTTGAAGTTTCATCAAAATATAATGATGTTAGGGGTGGTTAGGGGTAAAAAAACCGTATTGACCAGCTAAAAAGTGATTGACCGGGTATTCTAATTGTCCGATCCATTTCAAATTTGGCATACAGGATGATATACACATATTAAACATACTCTCGAAGTTTCATCAAAATATAATGATGTTTAGGGGTGGTG
>NW_024089585.1:0-4801 GCF_014356525.2 Nilaparvata lugens | reverse complement strand
AATTGTCCAGGTTTGTCATTTCTATTCTGATTTGTCTAAATAAAAAAAGATGATGTTCAATTATGTGGGAGGTTGAGTTTATACTTTTAATCTTTCAAATGACAATAAGAGATTATTTAAAATGTTTTAATTAATGAATAATGAACACAAATAATGAAAAGTTATTTGATCAGCTGTTTTTGATCACCTTTCTTAGTTCCATGTTAGCGGTTGGAAAGGGTACTCTTTCCGGCCTAGCCCGGAAAGAAACCTGTTCTGACGACAGACGAGAGTCGTCTGCAAACAATGTCTTCCAGATCTACGTAGGGACTGGAAAACAGCTGCTTTCTGTGCAGTGTGGCGAAAAAGAATTATTTTTCGTCAGCATACATCAACATCATTGAAGTTTATGTTTTCCAAATCTTAAGGTGCGTACAGAAATACGCGCCGCGAACATGAGCAATTCATTTTAAACAGCTGATTATATCTGTATTTTTACAAAAACGGTAAGATATAGTTATGAAAAGCTTGGCATCAGCTGATTAAGAGTGAATTGCTCATGTTCGCGGTGCGTAAATCTGTACGCACGTATAAAACCCAATATAAAACCTATAATCATGGGTGCATATGGGAATAGAGAAGTAATAATATTGGGTAATAAGTCGAGGTAGAACTGCCAAGGATCTCTTCGCCAATCTAAGCCATTAGAATACCAAATAAACTAATAGAGTACATAAAATTTTCATCACGTTTTTAGGATCAGGCCCAATTGAAGTATAGAATGGAGAATAATTGGAGTTCGTTTGCTTTTCCCTTCTAATCAGATTAATCACTCTAAACTTAATTATACGTACACGTGCTAATCTAAATAAATAAAAATCGAGCCTCAAATTTTGACATTCAATAACTTTTTTATGTGTGCACCGAATTTGATGATTTTTTGAGGTTGTGTTCGTTATGTTCAGGACCAGGTTTATATTAGGGACTAATTTATAATCCAACTTCAGGACTCTTTCCTACGGTCCTTCAAAGTTTACGTGTAATCCTTATTAGAGAATATTTGTAAGCTGGCCACACACAGAAATAAATATCAGCTGTTATAATCATTGCGTCATCCAAATGCTGTCGGTAGATAGTAGACAGGAGTGTCTGCTGCTCCATAACCGCCCATGTATTTTATTCTAAACGCCCCGACTAAAAAACAAAATAACTGTTCTGTGAGTAACCATCCAGCAGTGCGGCCTCAGGTTAAAGGCTTACATGCTCTAAAGATACTGCCTTGTTTCGAATAATTGTGCTGTCTTCGGCACAATCAATTGTGTTAATTGATTTTTGAGAACCACTTCATTCATTGGTTTCCGGAAATGGAGCAGACTCCAAAAATTTTTTGAAAAATATCCAGCAATACAACAATATTGCTTTCAAATGACATCATTTGGGGCAACGAAAATTGTTCAGGATAGATTTATGCCTAATTTCAAAATTCAGGGACAAATTTATCACCGGTTCCCTATTGCCAATGACAGATAGGGACTACAAATTTTTGCAAATTTATTTTATGAACGATTCAGAAAAACAAGTCAATTAGCGTTGTGCAAACAACACTTCAGTAAAAAGGCCAATCGTTGAACAACTCCAAACATTTTTCCATTAACACAATGCATTGATTGCATCATTCAAGACTGCACTAGACCGCATGCCATCTGATTACCACAAAATTGTCATCAGAGCTGATAAGACACCTGCCGGACAACACCCAAGACGTTCCAATGCCCCGAAGTGTGTGTGAGTGCTTCCATTCAAACCAATAAGCAAGAAGCATCTGGATGCAAAATGCCGCATCGCGCCTCCTCAGGTGTGCATCCAGCTAAAGTTTGTCATGAAATGCATTAAATATTTGGCGGTACGAAGTTCGCCACGCCAGCTATAGTGAGGTCCACGTTATAATGACAGTATTTGATCAACTTTGGTTTTGCTGTCCTTGTCTATCATTCGACAAATCCGGTGATACTATCCATTTCTAGGTCCAAAACGATGCCAATTATGTTTTCGACAGTGTAGAAATATAATTAATTAATTCAGAGAATCGGCATCGCTATTTTTCTATCTTCATCCACTGTCATTATAACGTGGACCTTACTAGTTAGTGAATAAATAACCCTAATAGTTAATGAATAAATTGATTGATTTTTCTGCTAATCCTGATATGTGAATGAGCTTAAGACTTGTGCAGGGTAATAAAAGCAATATCAGAAAGATATGAATGGACCTGAAAAGTGAATTCTAAACAACCAAGAAGTGATCACAACTACTATTCTACTATTGTCAGTGGAGCTGGCTTCAATAACCCAAATTTGAATCACCCTTCTAAGCGGATTACGGAAATCATGTCACTTATTGGCAAATCTGAGTTATTACATCACGGCTCTGAAGTCTTAGTTCTGGCTTAATCAATTCAATTCAAAATTATAACGTGCTATAAATTTTCGGCTTTAAATTTATAGTTTAAATTTAATATTTTCTAAATATGGCTTAGTGTTTTTGTGTTTTGTTTTGGTTTTGTATATGTTTGGACTTTTTAACATCAAAATTAACTTAATTCCGAAGTGAAAAGTGTAAATTTAAAGTATTGTGCTGACTAAAACCTTAGTGTCCGGTTTCCCATTAGGGAACTTTGGACTATATAAGACGAGGTGGAACTACCCTTGGGTCTCCCCACCATCAAAATCTATACGCTAATAATGATAATAATAATAATTCAATTCAAAAATTAATTCATCACAAGATTGTAAAATTTCTTCAAAAGCTTGAAATGATAGTCCTTTCTTCCTAAGCATCTCAAAGATGAAATAAATTTACATCTTAAATTAAATGGAAAACTGAAATCTACTCGTTTTATCATCATCTTGTTGCTGTAGTGCGTATTATAAGCCTCTGTATCATTACCATAGAGAAACAATAGCGTAAGTAGATATCCCATGGTATAGGGCGTTTATGTCGCAACTTTTACTGTTAACTCAAGCCGATTACTGTTGATTATTGTCGAATTCTACTGTTTTGTTAAAGTGAGAGTGTGTGAACGGCACAATATGAGAGACTACCAGTGTCACACAGCTTCACGGGAAAGAATTATATGAACTAGCGGCCTGAGATAACAGTAAAAGTTGCGACATAAACGCCCTTTACCATGGGATATCTACTTATGCTCTTGTTTCTCTATGATCATTACGTAGTGAGCCTCTGTTCTTTTCTAATCTTGAGTTTCCGTTTATATTCATCTCTGAAATTAGAATAAAATAGCGTAATACTGGAGTGCTTGAAAGCTTCAAAGAATGAAATTTATTACTCCTCAGCCATGTGTTCTATTTTATCATAGATGAGGATTTTTCGAATCCTGTTTGAATTTATTTTATCTAGGTCGTACACGTGTTTTAGTTTTATTTACAAAAAAAAATTGCGCAAAAATTATGTGGAGCAGCGTCCTTCAATTTGAGGCAACTAATCTTGGAAGACAACACTGAACGAACCATTTTCCAAACAATTCATTCAATTGAAGTTCCAAAGCCTTTTTCTAAGAGAGCAAATTTATTGTGCAGCGGATTTTCATCTCACGGTGTTTCAGTTTTTCATTTAATCTCAAACAAATTGAATACATTTTTTTCTAACGATTCAAACTCATTTAAGATGCAGAATTCTTCATCTTTTGAAAGATCCCAGAAATGATAAATACAGTAAATCTTGATGGTGTCGGTGTCACAGGTACGTTTATCATAAAAACTAATAATTGATGTTTGCATGTTTAGTTGAGTTCATCATAGCTTGAAGTACTGAGAATTGCAGTTTATCCAGATATTCTAATTAACTCCATATGTACAATTTTGGATTTATCTCTTTTCTGTATAGGGCAACTTGTAATATAATATAAAAGAAATAAAAAAAAACTTGAAAATGGCATAAATGTCCGAAACATGTTGTGATAAATATTTCGAAAAGGTACTGAGATTTTTATTTCTCTATATTTGAATTATTAGATCTATTCTCAAAAATTAAGATAAACAAACTCTCTAAGAATATACTCTACAAGAAACAATGTACAATACTTTCATAATTATGAGAGAGACTGTCATTGTAAAACGATATTATATATTTCGAATTCTTTTGAACCCATTTGGAAAATTATAGATGTACCGGCATTATACAATATTATGATTAGCCTATCTAACAAAAAGAGTATATTGCATTTTGATTTGTATACTATCACTGTCTGTAAATGTATATTGTATTTATATTGTAACATACATAAATAAAGAACTCTAATCTAATCTTATATGTTGCTATATTATCGAAAATGACTTCCCTTTCGATTGGCTTTGATTCTCAACAAGTAGGCTTGACTTTCACGTTGCCGGTTGACTCCGCCCTCAACCAATAGCAGGCTTCATTGGCTTACAACGACCATCAGAACTCGCATAATCTCCATTCACAAGCCGCTGGATAGTGCTGCTATGATTCTGAATTTTGTCATTTCTATTCTTTGAGGCTAGTTCTTTATTTATTCGTATATTATTATTATCATTATTATTATTCTTAGGGTTATTTTATTATGGCTTAACGTATTTACAATTCAATTTTCAACTTGTTCATACTTTTATGATATCTTGTGATTTTTATAATCGAGAGTGATACCTTTCCTGTTGTTATAGAGGTGATATTTTGGTAGATATCGTAACTTTATCAGATTTATTCTAGTCTCATGCTACTTCAAGTTATTCTCAAGCTCTATGATTCAATTATACTCTTCTCATCAATCTCTTTGGAAAAT
>NW_024089584.1:0-5025 GCF_014356525.2 Nilaparvata lugens | reverse complement strand
GAATTGCAGTTTATCCAGATATTCTAATTAACTCCATATGTACAATTTTGGATTTATCTCTTTTCTGTATAGGGCAACTTGTAATATAATATAAAAGAAATAAAAAAAAACTTGAAAATGGCATAAATGTCCGAAACATGTTGTGATAAATATTTCGAAAAGGTACTGAGATTTTTATTTCTCTATATTTGAATTATTAGATCTATTCTCAAAAATTAAGATAAACAAACTCTCTAAGAATATACTCTACAAGAAACAATGTACAATACTTTCATAATTATGAGAGAGACTGTCATTGTAAAACGATATTATATATTTCGAATTCTTTTGAACCCATTTGGAAAATTATAGATGTACCGGCATTATACAATATTATGATTAGCCTATCTAACAAAAAGAGTATATTGCATTTTGATTTGTATACTATCACTGTCTGTAAATGTATATTTTATTATATTGTAACATACATAAATAAAGAACTCTAATCTATCTATATGTTGCTATATTATCGAAAATGACTTCCACTTTCGATTGGCTTTGATTCTCAACAAGTAGGCTTGACTTTCACGTTGCCGGTTGACTCCGCCCTCAACCAATAGCAGGCTTCATTGGCTTACAACGACCAATCAGAACTCGCATAATCTCCATTCACAAGCCGCTGGATAGTGCTGCTATGATTCTGAATTTTGTCATTTCTATTCTTTGAGGCTAGTTCTTTATTTATTCGTATATTATTATTATCATTATTATTATTCTTAGGGTTATTTTATTATGGCATTAACGTATTTACAATTCAATTTTCAACTTGTTCATACTTTTATGATATCTTGTGATTTTTATAATCGAGAGTGATACCTTTCCTGTTGTTATAGAGGTGATATTTTGGTAGATATCGTAACTTTATCAGAATTTATTCTAGTCTCATGCTACTTCAAGTTATTCTCAAGCTCTATGATTCAATTATACTCTTCTCATCAATCTCTTTGGAAAATTGATTTATACATAAAAATTTTAGCCAACAGCTGCTCAGATTCTGTTTAAACTGTGAAAACAGCCTCGATGATTATGGTTCTGAGGATTCAGAGAGAATTGCATATTTTATTAAAACAATGGTGGCATGAAATATCTGAGAGCTTGATGCTTCTATTGAAGGTAAGTTAGATGGATATCTGCAGCTGAGTGGAGATCAATTACAGGTGAGTTCCGAACCGTCGACTGGTCACACATAGTTAATCTACAGGAGAACCCATTCAGTTGTGCTTCACCAATGTACAGGTCACTAATGTACTACTTCAAGTGCCGGTTGCACAACAGCCGGTTAAATTTCAATCGTGGTTAATTCCAAGAGAACCAATCAGAGAAGCCGCTCTTTTCAAAAAAGTCTTCTCTGATTGGTTCTCGTAAAATTAATCACGGTTAAGAGTTAACCGGCTTTTGTGTAACTGGGACTTTTAAATTTAATCAAATTTCATACATTCATTTATTCAAACAATTGCATTTATACAATTTTAATTAACAATGGAATTGATGTTATTGGTTCAATCAGATCTACGTAAAACATAGGTCCGTTGAATAAAAGCCGGTTAAATTTAATCGTGATTAATTCTCTGATTAACCCTGATAAAAGACTGCTTCTTTGATTGGTTCTCTTGGAATTAATCCAGGTTAAAATTTAACTGGCTTTTTGTGCAACCGGCTCATCAAATGAAAATCTCACTTGATACTAATCGAAATGGTTTTGTTAGTTGCCAATTTAGAAATAGAAATTGAGTGCCGTATATGATTTGCGTTCAACCATTTACAAATAATAGAAATACGCTTGAAACTGAATACTTTGGTGGCTTGTCAGTCAATAGGTGGGTGGACTGATGCGTTTGTGGAGGGCGATTGAAAAGTCGTGCAACCCAATTTATTGGGCTGAGTTTAGGAACAGAACAGGGAGCCTAGTTTTCCATACAATTATTTAAATGCTTCTGATTCTATAAATAAATAGACTGTAAATTCCACATGTGGATTTGGATGATTACTGAAACATAATATTCATATAATTGTAACATTATGTTCAAGTAATCATTGATCTTACTTCAGTCACTAAAACTTATTTAATTCAAATTACATCAGTTACTGTTCACTTTCTGAATCTACTATATACTCTATCTCTATATGAACCATCCAATAGAATGTAAAATTTGAAATGAAACCAACATTTTGTAGTGAGAATTATATTAGTATGCTATTATAGAATTGTTATTCTACAATAGAAAATTGAGAGAAATAATTGTACTTTTTAACAATAACATACAGTAGTAATATAGTTTAAATGGTCTTTTACCTAGTCCTAAGATCCTCTATCTATTCCGAAAACATTAAACCTTTCAACAGACCTCTCACTGTCTCAATATGATCACTGAATTCTTAACCTTCCCCTCCTCAATCTTAAGATCGACAACTAGAGTTTCTACCTTCAACCTCCCCCTCCTCAATCTTAAGATTGACAACTAGAGTTTCTGCCTTCAACCTCCCCCTCCTCAATCTCAAGATCGACAACTAGAGTTTCTACCTTCAACCTCCCCCTCCTAATCTCAAGATCGACAACTAGAGTTTCTACCTTCAACCTCCCCCTCCTCAATCTCAAGATCGACAACTAGAGTTTCTACCTTCACCTCCCCCTCCTCAATCTCAAGATCGACAACTAGAGTTTCTCCTTCAACCTCCCCCTCCTCAATCTCAAGATCAACAGCTAGAGTTTCTACCTTCAACCTCCCCCTCCTCAATCTTAAGATCGACAGCTAGAGTTTCTACCTTCAACCTCCCCCTCCTCAATCTTAAGATCGACAACTAGAGTTTCTACCTTCAACCTCCCCCTCCTCAATCTTAAGATCGACAACTAGAGTTTCTACCTTCAACCTCCCCCTCCTCAATCTTAAGATCGACAACTAGAGTTTCTACTTCAACCTCCCACCCCTCAATCTGAAGATCGACAACTAGAGTTTCTACCTCCACCTCCCCCTCCTCAATCTTAAGATTGACAACTAGAGTTTCTACCTTCCACCTCCCCCTCCAATCTTAAGATTGACAACTAGAGTTTCTACCTTCAACCTCCCCCTCCTCAATCTTAAGATTGACAACTAGAGTTTCTACCTTCAACCTCCCCCTCCTCAATCTTAAGATTGACAACTAGAGTTTCTACCTTCAACCTCCCCCTCCTCAATCTTAAGATTGACAACTAGAGTTTTACCTTCAACCTCCCCCTCCTCAATCTTAAGATTGACAACTAGAGTTTCTACCTTCAACCTCCCCCTCCTCAATCTTAGATTGACAACTAGAGTTTCTACCTTCAACTCCCCCTCCTCAATCTAAGATCGACAACTAGAGTTTCTACCTTCCAACCTCCCCCTCTCAATCTTAAGATCGACAACTAGAGTTTCTACCTTCAACCTCCCCCTCCTCAATCTTAAGATCGACAACTAGAGTTTCTACCTTCAACCTCCCCCTCCTCAATCTTAAGATCGACAACTAGAGTTTCTACCTTCACCTCCCCCTCCTCAATCTTAAGATCGACAACTAGAGTTCTACCTTCAACCTCCCCCTCCTAAATCTTAGATCGACAACTAGAGTTTCTACCTTCAACCCCCTCCTCAATCTTAAGATTGACAACTAGAGTTTCTACCTTCAACCTCCCCCTCCTCAATCTTAAGATCGACAACTAGAGTTTCTACCTTCCACCTCCCCCTCCTCAATCTTAAGATTGACAACTAGAGTTTCTACCTTCCACCTCCCCCTCCTCATCTTAAGATTGACAACTAGAGTTTCTACCTTCCACCTCCCCCTCCTCAATCTTAAGATTGACAACTAGAGTTTCTACCTTCAACCTCCCCCTCTCAATCTTAAGATTGACAACTAGAGTTTCTACCTTCAACCTCCCCCTCCTCAATCTTAAGATTGACAACTAGAGTTTCTACCTTCAACCTCCCCCCCTCAATCTTAAGATTGACAACTAGAGTTTCTACCTTCAACCTCCCCCTCCTCAATCTTAAGATTGACAACTAGAGTTGTACCTTCAACCTCCCCCTCCTCAAGCTTAAGATTGACAACTAGAGTTTGTACCTTCAACCTCCCCCTCCTCAAGCTTAAGATTGACAACTAGAGTTTGTACCTTCAACCTCCCCCTCCTCAAGCTTAAGATTGACAACTAGAGTTGTACCTCAACCTCCACTCCTCAATCTTAAGATCGACAACTAGAGTTTACTACCACTTCAACCTCCCTCTCAATCTTAAGATCGACAACTAGAGTTTCTACCTTCAACCTCCCCCTCCTCAATCTAAGATCGACAACTAGAGTTTTACCTTCACCTCCCTCTCAATCTTAAGATCGACAACTAGAGTTCTACCTTCACCTCCCCCTCCTCATCTAAGATCGACAACTGAGTTTCTACCTTCCACCTCCCCCTCCTCAATCTTAGATTGACAACTAGAGTTTCTACCTTCCACCTCCCCCTCCTCAATCTTAAGATCGACAACTTAGAGTTTATACCTTAACCTCCCCCCCTCAATCTTAAGATGACAACTAGAGTTTCTACTTCAACCTCCCCCTCCTCAATCTTAAGATCGACAACTAGAGTTTCTACCTCAACCTCCCCCTCCAATCTTAATATCGACAACTAGAGGTTCACCTTCAACCTCCCCCTCCTCAATCTTAAGATCGACAACTAGAGTTTCTACCATCAACCTCCCCCTCTCATTTTAAGATGACAACTAGAGTTTCTTCTACCTTCAACCTCCCCCTCCTCAGCTTAAGATTGACAACTAGAGTTTGTACCTTCAACCTCCCCCTCCTCAAGCTTAAGATTGACAACTAGAGTTTGTACCTTCAACCTCCCCCTCCTCAAGCTAAGATTGACAACTAGAGTTGTACCTTCCACCTCCCCCTCCTCAATCTTAGATTGACAACAGAGTTTGTACCTTCAACCTCCCCCTCCTCAATCTTAAGATTGACAACTAGAGTTTTTACATTCAACCTCCCCT
>NW_024089583.1:0-4356 GCF_014356525.2 Nilaparvata lugens | reverse complement strand
GATTGATTGTTTGAGTACTCTATTTATGTAGATTACAATATATACTGGCTTATACACTTATATAAAATAGCTTACAATACAGCAAAATTATAGATGAATTTACATAATATAGACTAAGAAAATAATTATTGAACCGTATATGATACGAAAAAAGCAATTTGTAATAACTAAAGATAATATTGTTATGTATCTACATGAATTGGCGGAGCTTTGGACATATCAATGTCCATTCTTCGGAAACAATATTCAATATATCCTTCCCACTAACTCTCTACCAGAACGTTAATTTCATCAATTAAACTAAGGGTTTATTTATAAATGAGAATATTGTAAAAGTTTTAATATATGAATATTTAAGAGAAAAAAACGAAAATTAATAAAGTAAAATAATTATATAGGTTGATAAGATCAAATCATTGATTAATAAAATGGAGTAGGCGAAAGTAGATCAGGGTAATCAACTTTCAGTAAATAAAGCGGTATGCAGTGGATAATTAAAATAACATGAGTTTATATAATAAGATATAAATATAAATAAAGATATATTTATTTATATCTTTATTTATATTATATATTTATAATTTATTCTATAACAGGAATATAGTTTTGTTTTGGTGGGATGGGTGAGGGATGGTTGTCATGTGATCGTTCTAGGGCCGGACAGTTTCAGTCATTTGTTCCAAAGATGTTTTTTTAAAGTCAGGATAAAGTCAGGATCGGAGGAAGTAGATTAGAATAGAATAGAATAGAATAGCTGCCTTTATTTTTACCAAGGAGGGCGGAGTTAGGGCGCAGCCGGCCCTCTCTTACACTCAACCCCAGTGAGAGAGAGAGAGTGAGAGAAAAGAATGTATTTATCGGGGAAGTGATTCAAATAAATCGCGTACAATCTTGTAAGATGTTTATTACTAGCCTACTACATTACTTGCCATGTGGTTGTAGAATTAAGAGTTGAATAGAAAGGAAATGTTTTTTCTCATAACTATTCCGGACTCCTGTAGCGGAAGTCTATAAAACATGGATAACTTATTCTGTAAAATTACTCACGGTTGATGTACTAACAGGCGGTCCACGTGGAGTCTATTTTGCTCAAAGTTTTATTCCTCAGCACATCACTTCTTCCAAATGTTTAAATACTTCTCTCATTTTTTCTTTCTAAAATATCAGCATTTATTGTTGAACTCTAACAAAGAATATTCAAAGACTCTTACACACTTGTTATTGGAAATATTTGATAATATTTATAATATATTTTTCTATTAGATTCAAATCATCATTTAAAAAACGTCTAATTATATAGACTAATAAAGGAAAGAACTGTCTATACACGTACTGGATAGGAAAGTTATTGAGAAACTTTATCTCTATTTTATCGGATTCGAAAATTTTTATATTATATTATAATAAAGGGAATAATTGGTCTATACACGTACTGGATAGGAAAATTATGTTTGACGCATCATCACGTCTGAACTACTCAACTGACTAACTGAAATTCTGCCATTAGATTCTTAATTTACCGTGGATGATTATTGGCCTTTTTTGAATTCCTTAAGATTTCAGTAAGTAAAGTTTCCAGTTTGTCAATTTTCTAATTAGACCCTTGTGAAGCACGGGTTACCTACTAGTAAAAGATGAAGATTTGAATGAACGATACTTTAGAATACAATCATGTTACTCCAAAATTTTGATTCTGAATGTCTTTTTTTCACGATCAATAACTGATTGCCTTATTTTCTGTCTCACTCAGTAACTTTGTTATATTTTGTGTCTCACTCGGTCAATACCTGATTGTCTCCTTTTCTATCTCTCTCGCTCAATACCTGGTTGTCTCATTCTCTATCTCACTCAGTCAATACCTGATTGTCTTAATCTCTATCTCACTCAGTCAATACCCAATTGTCTTATTCTGTATCTCACTCAGTCAATACCTGATTGTCTTATTTTCTGTCTCTCTCACTCAATACCTGATTGTCTTCTTATCTGTCTCTTTCAGTCAATACCTGATTGTCTTCTTTTCTGTCTCTCTCAGTAAATAACTCATTATCTTTTTCTCTATCTCACTCAATCAATAACTGACTGTAATATTTTATGTTTTTCTCGGTCTATACCTGATTGACTTATTTTCTGTCTTACTCAGTCAGTATCTTATTGTCTTATTGTTTCACTCAGTAAATTATTGTTTTATTGTCTCACTCGGTCAATACCTGATCGTCTTCTTTGCTGTCTCTCTCTCTTAGTCAATAACTGATTGTCTTCTTATCTGTCTCTCTCAATCAATACCTGATTGTCTTATTATCTATCTTATTCAGTCAATACCTGATTGTCTTATTTTTTATCTCACTCAGTCAATAACTGATTGTATGTTTCTCTCGGTCTATACCTGATTGTATTATTATTTGTATTACTCAGTGAATACCTGATTATTTTATTCTCCATCTCTCTGCTCAATACCTGATTATCTTATTCTCTATCTCACTCAGTCAATACCTGATTGTCTTATTCTCTATCTCACTCAGTCAATAACTGATTGTAATTTTCTATGTTTCTCTCGGTCTATACCTGATTGACTTATTATTCGTATTACTCAGTCAATATCTGATTGCCTAATTCTCTATCTCACTCAGTCAATACCTGATTGTCTTATTATCTATCTCTCTCGATCAATACCTGATTCTCTTCTTTTCTGTCTCTCTCAGTTAATATCTGATTGTTCATTTTCTGTCTCTCTCAGTCAATACCCGATTGTCCATTTTCTGTCTCTCTCAGTCATAACTGATTGTATGTTCTCTCGGTCTGTACCTGATGTATTATTATTTACTCAGTGAATACCTGATTATTTTATTCTCTATCTCTCTCGCTCAATACCTTATTATCTTATTCTCTGGGAGGAATATTTCTATTCTTTCCAAAGAATGGACATTGATATGCCCAAAGCTCCGCCAATTTATGAAGATCCATTACATTATTATCTTGTATAGTTATTCCAAATTGACTTTTTCATAGCATATACAGTTCAATAATAATTTTCTTAGACTATATTATGTAAATTCATCTATAATTTTGCTGTTTTGTAAGCTATTGTATATAAGTGTATAAGCCAGTATATATTGTAATCTACATAAATAAAGTACTCAATCAATCAATCAGTAACTGATTTTCTCACTCAGTCAATACCTAACTATTTTATTCTCTATCTCTCTGTCAGTACCTGATTATCTCATTCTCCATCTCTCTCGCTCAATACCTGGTTGTCTCATTCTCTATCTCACTCAATCAATACCTGATTGTCCAATTTTCTATCTCTCTCGACCACGCGTTCCGCGTTCTCTCACTCTTTCTCCCGTTCACTTTGACCCCCAAGGCTCTCTACAAGAATAGCCCATAAACTAACGTGAGTCTAGCACTGGCCGGCTAAGAATAGCCACCTCGGTCATAAGTGTTACGCTAATTTATTTTTGAACGTATGAATTGCTAAGTAGTGTGATAATAATTCTCGCGTCTGGCTTTAATTTTTTCAAGTCTCTATGCTCGTTATTTCAATGTGATGGTTAGCTGATGAAGGCATTTATAGCCTGGTCGCCCAATTAGGTTGACTTTGATCGAATTAATCTGTTTTCTCGGCATGAGAGGCGTGCATTGTTCCATTTGACACAATTTCTGGGCGAGATGTCGAGCAGTAAATAACACTACTAGAGTTATAATACTGCTCAATCTGCATTATAATAGAAATCTATAGGCCCAGTTGCACAAAAGCCTGTTGAATTAACATCTTGAAGAACCGAAAATAGGCCTTTAACCATACTCATAAACTAGTAGTTCTGTGAACAGTAGACCTCACGCAGTATTCTCATCCACAAGTACCTGATTGAACTATAATAGACCTTATGGAAATACAGCAATAGACTGGGTTCTCCGCACATCTGTGTAATCACTTGTCAGCTGATTATGAGAATAATTCTATAGTCTGATTTTTACTCCAATATTGGCGAATGGAGGAGGCCCTTTTTACTTTCCTTGCCCTATTACCTAATATTTCTAAATTTCTATATGTTTCAAGGTCCCCTGAGTCAAAAAACTGGTTTTTGGATATTGGTCTGTAGTGTGTGTGTATGAGTGTATGAGTGTCTGTGTACACGATATCTCATCTCCCAATTAACGGAATGACTTGAAATTGGAACTTGAGTTCTTACACTATAAGGATCCGACACGAACAATTTCGATCAATGCAATTCAAGATGGCGGCTAAAATTCGAAAATGTTGTCAAAAACAGGGTTTTTCGTGATTTTCTCGGAAACGGCTCCAACGATTTTGATCAAATCAAAACCTTGAATAGTCATCGATAAGTTCTATCA
>NW_024089582.1:0-5204 GCF_014356525.2 Nilaparvata lugens | reverse complement strand
AATTTATTTTTGAACGTATGAATTGCTAAGTAGTGTGATATAATTCTCGCGTCTGGCTTTAATTTTTTCAAGCCTCTATGCTCGTTATTCAATGTGATGGGTAGCTGATGAAGGCATTTATAGCCTGGTCGCCCAATTAGGTTGACTTTGATCGAATTAATCTGTTTTCTCGGCATGAGAGGCGTGCATTGTTCCATTTGACACAATTTCTGGGCGAGATGTCGAGCAGTAAATAACACTACTAGAGTTATAATACTGCTCAATCTGCATTATAATAGAAATCTATAGGCCAGTTGCACAAAAGCCTGTTGAATTACCATCTTGAAGAACCGAAAATAGGCCTTTAACCATACTCATAAACTAGTAGTTCTGTGAACAGTAGACCTCACGCAGTATTCTCATCCACAAGTACCTGATTGAACTATAATAGACCTTATGGAAATACAGCAATAGACTGGGTTCTCCGCACATCTGTGTAATCACTTGTCAGCTGATTTATGATGAATAATTCTATAGTCTGATTTTTACTCCAATATTGGCGAATGGAGGAGGCCCCTTTTTACTTTCCTTGCCCTATTACCTAATATTTCTAAATTTCTATATGTTTCAAGGTCCCCTGAGTCAAAAAACTGGTTTTTGGATATTGGTCTGTAGTGTGTGTGTATGAGTGTATGAGTGTCTGTGTACACGATATCTCATCTCCCAATTAACGGAATGACTTGAAATTGGAACTTGAGTTCTTACACTATAAGGATCCGACACGAACAATTTCGATCAATGCAATTCAAGATGGCGGCTAAAATTCGAAAATGTTGTCAAAAACAGGGTTTTTCGTGATTTTCTCGGAAACGGCTCCAACGATTTTGATCAAATCAAAACCTTGAATAGTCATCGATAAGTTCTATCAACTGCCACAAGTCCAATACAAGCAAGCATTGGGACGTTGAAATACCGAATTGGTGTAGCAGTACTGCGACTGTTGTTGAATGATGATTGGATGTTCCAATACTACGATTGTTAGAGTTGAAAGAAAGAGCTGCCGATCTGCTGGGCTGCTGCTGGTTAGCCCTAGGATTGACCTGAGCTGAGTGATTCAAATTAAGTGACACAGCTTGTGACACTTTATGTTGGGACTCCATAAAGTTCCAGAGATTGTCAATAGAAACATCATCCATAGTAGAGTTGTATCGCTCCCAATCACGTAGGGTAGCAAGATCAAAACGAGACACAGTGACATACATGAACAGAAGGTCTTTAACATCTATACCTAAATCAAGTGCTTCTAAAGCAAAAATGTTTGTTTTTGATGTCAATAAGACTGCGCCAAGATTGTGCTGATTTGAATTGAGTTGCGGTGGGTTCAAGATTGCCGAAACATGTCGATCAGCAATAAGTATTGGATTGTCGTACCTGGTTTTCAACAAATTCCAAGCTAAAATGAAATCACCTGGTGGTGCATTGGCAATTCTATTCAATGCTTCGCCGGATAATACCTGTTTGAGATATTGAAACTTTGCACTGTTATCAACTGAATCATTATCAACTATAATACTAGTAAATGCAGAACGAAAATTCAACCAATTTTCAAAATCACCATTAAACGAGGTAATGGTATTTCTGGTAATTTGAAACCTTGTGAAAATTGAATAGGTCGTGGAGTGGGGGCATGCACTAATGCAGGTTCAACGAGAACCCTATTGGCCTCTTCAAAGGCTGCCAGATTGGCCTTGATTCTAGAAGTAATGTTAATAAAAATTTTGAAATTTCATAATGAATAGTTTTGTCTCCATTGGGATCCCCTTCGTCTAAGCTATCCTTGATATTAACATAGGCGTGTCGAAGGGTATCAATTTCCTCTTTGACAGTGATTAATTCATGATATTCTAGCTGATTTCTAGGCGTTTCAAAATTGAACTGATCAATGAGCCACTGTAGGTGATCAAACAGATTTTTTCTCTTGCTATTAGCGCCGAGATATCAGTTGGAAGAACTTCAGTAGCCATGATTACAAAGATTACTACAACTTAAAATTAGAATACTTGCGACCCTAAAATGCTGCCAACTGTAGTTGTGCGTGTGCCCACGTTAAAGCGCAAACGTTTGCAAGAAGATGTGTCACCAAGGCTTGTGTGGAGAGCCAAATGAACTGAGTGATGTGACACCAAGCAAGTGATAATGGTGGCGCTCGAGCAACTTGTGCACAGGATGCAGTGTGGCAGCTTACAATGATTCAGGTCTTGAGAGACTGGTACCAACACGAGCGCAGCGTGCTTGTCTGGGGTCCAGTTACCTTGAAAATGAATGAGAATCTATTAATACAAACAATGCTAATAAATAGTTAATGTCAAAATTGGACCCTAAACTAAGGCGTCAATGTTAAAGATCAGGATGATTTTTTTTTTTTACAAATTTAAAAAAGTTGAGTTGACCAGGGGTCATTAGATAATGAGTTGTCCCAGGTCACTGGCCTTGATCTGGCCGAAGGAGGACCATTTTAACATGTGTGATCTGTGCTACTGAATGAAATAATAGTGGACTGTAAGAAATGCTTTGTGTAAATAAAAATGTTAAGATGTATGAATTGTATATTTATTGTACTACTGCACAAATCCAACATGCTAAAAAATGAATGATAATTTATAATAAAACTGGTAGCTGGGAAAGACGCCAAATAAAAGTAAGGTTTAAGTAAAACAGTTCAATAGATTTATTGTATACTTTGAGAAACGTGACATTGTCTTAGATTTAGGAAATGCCACACAGGGCAGTTGACTGACGAGATACGAAAATTGACTCAATAGTCAGGAGTACAAAACAACAAAAATGACATAATAAAAAATTGAGACAAGCAGTTGAAATATGATAAATTGACTCAATAATCATGAGTACAAACAATAAAATGACTATAAAAAATTGAGACAATCAGTTGAAATATGATAATTGACTCAATAGTCATGAGTACAAAACAGTAAAAAATACATAGTAAAAAATGAGATTGTCAGTTGATAAATGTTGACTTGATAACAGGAAAATTTAATTTAGGTACAAGACCAATTCCTAGTAAACAAACAATTTGTGACTAATGAACAAGTACAAAACTACTATATGTAATGCTCCGTAAAGAGTTAATGAATAAATTCAAAGAGAAAATAAACTTTCAAATGGCAATAAGTAAAATAGAAAAGTCAGGTCAATGAGTAATCGCAAAAAGTACAAAGGTAAATGTAAACTGCCAAAACAGAACAATGAAATGTAAATACTAAAGGTAACAAAAAAACGAATGCTTTCAGGACATATTAAAACCTTTGTAGTTCTGGATAGGTTTTATTAGATACACTAAATAATCATGAGTTGAACGTCAATTGAAAAGCAATATTCAATGTAATTAATAATTTTAAAGACATATAAAATAGGTAGTACAGTGAAATGAAACAGACATGGTATTCAAGAACGTAATGAAATGGCTAGACTAACTAATGCTTGATAATATAAATAAATCTGAATATAAGTACAACAAAAAATTAATTGGCAGTTGATCGATATTTAAATAAGTCAATATAAAAAATGTAAAATACAATACTTGCAATACTTCCAAAAATATTGGTAAAAGTTGTGTCGAAGGAAATATGAGTCCCGATTCTCTCATATATTGAAGTCAAAAAAAACTGGTAAACCAACCGATATCTCTCTAATAACTGAATAACAAGCGATATAAAATTTTCTGTCAATAATGACCGCCATCTTGTATTTTTCAATGATGTCGAATATTTTCGTTGTTTTCATCATCAATATTCTTATTCGTCTTGTTGTAACGAAGAGATTGGGACCATTTGAAAGTCTCTATCTCAAAGTAGTCATGAAAAAATCGATTTTATAGTTCTAGCTTCTGACCTCATGCATATGGAAAAACGAATCAGAAATCATGCAGGGTTTTCTTTGGAGGGCGCTGGAGAACTCATTTTTCGACATACAGCGCATGGAGATATATCGTTCCAAAGTTGAAAAACGCTTTAAATTTCATAGATTTAAATTTTCTCTGTATCTCTTGCACATAAAAAGTTATAATGGAATAAAATTTGAAGAAATTTAGAAAAAAAAGTTTTTTTTTGGGCTTTTGAGGGTTATTACTAAGAAACAAGCGTTTTTGAGGAAAATTTTATAAATCAAAAATTGTAGAGGAAGATTTTAAAAATATTTTCGTCTAAAAAATGGTTGAATATCTTGATCGGTTATTGAAATACAAGCGATATAGCAAAACCCTGAAAATTTTGGCGGCCATCTTATTTCCGAGGTGTTATAGCAGGTATATATATATATATACACCTATATATATATATATAATATATTATATATATATATATATATATATATATAATATATATATATATGTGAAATAAATTTGAATTTGAATTGAAATGAACTCAACATTCCAAAACTGGTTGTTATTGTTTTTTTAAAAAAGGGTACTTTGTTGGAAGTATTCGTGTACAAAAACTTTCATTAATAATATATATAGCGAGTGACCTGGCTGGCTCAGGTCTGGTGTCAGAGTTTTCAGGTCGCAACTGATCAATTTCAGGGCCTCTGACATGACCTAATGACTGTTTTTTTGGCAGCCGGGACAGACCGCTTAACGTGTCCATCCGAAACACGGGATCGGCCCGAGATAAATATCTTTTCATTCAAACCCAACTAATTGTTAACGTGTTCTTTATTAATCTTTCAGGAAACAGTGTATATTGTCAGAAAGTCGGTTCGATTTTCTGAAAGATTTGGTCAAAAGTCTACCTGATTCAGCTCCTTGTGAAGACGAATCAATTAGCGGACCAGCCAAGTCTGTTGGCCAACAGAGCCTTCTTCATTCCCCGTCACCAATTCCGACTGAAAATGACAGGCATTATTTTGGTGCTCCCAACAGTGAAAGGTATGCATTTTCTATATCAGTTTTTGTTTTTATGATTATAAATAGTGCGTTGACAAGATAACATGAGCTTGGTCAGTTTTTTTGACAAATTTGTAAGTTTCAATAACTACAAAACGGAAACAGCCTTAAAATTGTGTAATGACAATACTGTCATTAATTTTAAGGCTCAGTGATGTTTATGCAATAATCAGTATTGTTGTTCAAAAGAAACTAATTACGGATAAACTATGATTATTATATTTCTTCTTAGATTAAAGATAGCAGAAGAAGATATCTCATG
>NW_024089581.1:0-4353 GCF_014356525.2 Nilaparvata lugens | reverse complement strand
GGAGTTTCTGCTACATTTATCAATTGATTATTTCTTCGATGGAGAACAATATCTCTAGGTTGGAATGATCACCAACTATGACAATTGGCATTCGTCTATAGTTGGAGCATTATATCTCCGGACATGTTCTCCAGCAGGAGTTTTGTCTGCGTGAATAACAAATTTGTGGGTATCTGATGGCATCATATCAATTGCTGTTTTGAACAAACGCACCAAACTGTTCCTTTCGTGAAGAAGCTCCTGCAGCTGCAAAATAATGGATCTTCTTAGCGAGTTATGTATTCCACAACGTGCATCTACTTCTGTCTATCATCACCAATGAAGTACATTGTAGAATTTATGGTCACTATCTGAGAATGGGAGCAGGGAGCCAGCTTTGTGATATATTTGCCCTTTGATTTTAAAAGTTGGCATGAATTGAGCAGTCACGATATCCGCACCAAATGATGTCATTTGGAAGCAAGAGTTATATTTCCTGATGTTCGATAAGAAATGCTTGATTCAGCGGTAGATCCAGTAAGTAAAGTTTTCAATGGCTCTGGGGTGCATCAAGTGAGGCAATTGATTTTTCCGCCAGCACAACACATCCCTTTCGTTCATTATTAAACTTTAGAGCCTGGCAGTAGCTACATACATGACTCATCTGACCCATGACAACATGCTGACTTGAACTATAATCAATAGCTGGATTGTACCGGAACGCAGACGATTGTATTCCAGATGCAGATCAGCTGTTCTTTCTGTTCGTGTTTCAGCTATCCTCACCCTTTCGCGTTCATTGCGTTCAAAACGAATCAAATCTGTTGCTGCAGAACGCGACTGACGTGCTCGCAATCGTGCATCCTCAAGCCTGGCTGCTCGTCTTTCTGCTGGGTCCACGTTACGTGTCTGGATGGGTTAGCCTGTTCCTCTCTCGTAAAGATGTTTGCTCTTCCTCAGTGATATTCGAACGCCATCTCCTTAATCCTTCTGCATTGTGAGTGCGACGGCCCAAATTTGACTTTCTGCGAGGCATATTTTGTTTTTACTGAAAGAGAAGAAAGGAAAATATGTGTGTGTATTACTTTACACACGTAAGAAGTTTTGTTATTGTTTAATTAGTAAACTAATATTTCACGTATTTATTTTGTATATATATTACGTATTTAATATTAAATAAATAATAATTACAAAAAAATAAATCGCGGTTGTCAGCGATTCAGTTATTCAAATATAACTTATAATAGATATTTAGAAATAATTGCATAGTTATGAGGGAAACAATCGATATATTCTCAATTGAATAACCTTTTTGAGATTTATAGGCTACCAAAAAATTAATACCACCAAAAAATATATTATATTTTTATCGAATAGAAAAAATTTTATATATTTATACTCAATTTAATGAAAAATCTCACATATCAGAAAAAAAGACAATTAAATTCCCTACAAAACGGGTGGTCAACGAAAATTTTCCGACCAGTGGTTCCGGAGATAGAGCGTTTTAAAGACAAAAACAGTTTTGATAAGCGCTCTCACTCGGTAACTTTCCAAGTGGTACCGACGCGAGGATCTTGATGCTGAGCCTCTGATGCAACGGAAATGAACTGACGGCTGAGCATTAAACGCTGGTCACGTTGAGTGATCATCTCGCATTGCGTATTGAAACTACTGTACATAAATCCTCCAACAATCAACTTATATCAATTATTTAATAGACTAATATATTATTATAATCTATCCCTTCATTTTGTTTATATGATCAAATAACCAGCTGACTACTAAAATATTAGCTACTTTGTATTTTAGCATGCAACACAGCCCAGATCGTATTATCAACAACACCGTTGTCAAATGCCGGTATGTTAGTAGAAAAGAGATAAGAATTTTTTTTATTTCTCGTTGTTTTATGATAGAAGGAAACATAGCATGAATATGAAATAGAAATAAGATATTGAAACTATAAGATAAGCCGATCAGCTTATGAACTAAGGTTCTGGAGGATTATGAAACATTGACAATTGAGAAATTATGAATACACAATGCAAGAATAAAAGCCTCAATAATTATTATTCATTACAAGATTGATTTACATCGATAAGATTATACTCACACTATCGACTGAATCCAATTGATTGTAGCACGGTACCGGTATCGATCCATTCACTGATTGAAATTACTACAATATTACACAAGTAACACGATTATTTGCACTGAAACACGAATTTATTATCGAAAAAAAGCATCGGTATGCTTTCTTTGTTCTGAATTGCGAAAGTAATTGAAATCCAATAATTGTACCGGAAAACATACGGTAATCAAGAGTGTACTAGTAGGCAGGAATAGCATGAGCTGTGAGATGCGCGAGAGGAGAGATAATGGTGTGAGAGTGGGGAGGCCGCTCGAAACTAAGAGAGGGGAGGTGCTGGAGCTTGTTGAGACGGAAAGGCTCACTGTCGCCTTTCCTACTGCTTATGCTATTAGGCCTATGCAAACCGGAGCGATGTGCACCGTACGGAGGTCAAGTTGCGACTGAGTCAATGCTTCCCCCACACTAAAAATTCTCTCTCGGGCTACGGGCATCTTGAACTTAGAGCTCATGCTATTCCTGATGGGTAATAGTTTACCGGTACTCTATATCTCACGAACCTGTTGAAGCTGCGTTTTGAAACATGCGCGCTATCTAGCGGTCAGATTTTGCACTTGATTGCAGCAGCGCTCAGCTCAAATCTGGCCAAAAATGGCCAAAGTTTCACCCCCCCCCCCCGGGCCACCCTGCGAGCCCGGTCAATTTTTTTTTTTTTTTAATCGACTTATTTTGAGAGCTGACCCCGAATGTGAAGTCAAAAAATCGGAAAAAAAACCATAAACAAAAAAGTTAAAAATTTTCGGGCGAGCGTAGCGCCCCTGAAAATTGTAAAAAGTAGATAAAAAACCATCCTTGATGCGGATTTATATCATGTTAAAATTTCAACTCAATCGGTCCAGTACTTTTGGAGTTTTTGCATACCACCAATCAACATAACATTTTATATATAGATTTTCCAATGTTCAATCATTTATTCATTTTCCATGTTCAATTAATTAATTTGCAGATTTACTTTCCGCCGATCCCTCTGGAGGTGGAATCAGTGCGCCGTCTGACAATCACCAAGGATGAGCAGAGTGGAGAGGATGACAGCCACGGCCAATTTACTTTGCAGGTCATCAAACTCAGCCAGGTTGCTCAGGAGACACTGCATGTGTCTACAGGTATGACAAAGTCAGCTCCACGTTATAATGGCAGTAGAGTACAGCATTACCGATTCTCTGTCTTGCCACTGCCTTCTATAGTGAGACGATAATCGTCTGAGCATTCTTGACAAATAGCTCATCAGTAGTTTGTATTATTGAATATAGATAGTCATGCCATTCATCTGTAGTAGTTTGAGTTATTATATTGCTGATAATTTTGACAATGACTATAGTATAGTGAGATTAGGCCTGCACTTTAACTGTGATAATTAGTTGAATGGGATAATTGTTTTTCATTCATAAGGAATGTTAGTAATTTGAGGTGAATTTCACTATAGCATGGAGTAGAGACAGTGGCGGCTCGTCCTATGTGTTCAATGGTCATTGAACCCCCAGAATGAATCAACTTCCTATACAATGATGAATTTGCAACTCAAATAATTATATTTCTATTTTATACTCATTAAATTACATCACAACATTTTTCATCTACGTAAACTTAATGTCGATGTTTTGCGGCCGGTGCCTGAGAGCCCGGAGTGGCTTGCTTGAAACAGCACCGAATGGAATGACGAGACGGGTGGAGGTGGAAAGCAGTGTTCATTTCCCGATGTGAACCCAAAAACAGGGCTGGGTATGGTAGTGGAACGGAGGAGGGGAATCGGTTTGCTAGCACGGATTTGGTTCACAATCCTGTCTGAACCAAGTTTGCACGAGTTCATCCGAGAGTAGCCGAACCTAGCCGAGGCAAGTGAAGCATTCGGTAAACCTCGGAATGAATCGTGAGTATTCGTGATACGGATACAGTGCCATCTTGAACTTGCTTATAACCAATAAATTTAAATTTGGTGGCAGTAAACAGTAAAAAAGCGGTAAACAAGAAGTAGCCTAAGCGTGACAGTTTTGAGGTTATACGGTATGGTTACGGTATACACTGTATCAAGTTGTGATAGATCTCACTGCATTTTTCGTTATATAATTTGTTTTGCATGTAGAAAATATAGTAATTCTAGTGTGTTTTGTGTATTCGTGAGTATTCTAGTGGGTTCAGTATTTGTTAAATAAAAACAATATTAATATTGAGGGTAGGTGTAAAATAAAACATAATGGTGACCAACTCCCGAAGTAAAAATCAAA
>NW_024089580.1:0-4990 GCF_014356525.2 Nilaparvata lugens | reverse complement strand
AGATTAGGCCTGCACTTTAACTGTGATAATTAGTTGAATGGGATAATTGTTTTTCATTCATAAGGAATGTTAGTAATTTGAGGTGAATTTCACTATAGCATGGAGTAGAGACAGTGGCGGCTCGTCCTATGTGTTCAATGGTCATTGAACCCCCAGAATGAATCAACTTCCTATACAATGATGAATTTGCAACTCAAATAATTATATTTCTATTTTATACTCAAAATTACATCACAACATTTTTCATCTACGTAAACTTAATGTCGATGTTTTGCGGCCGGTGCCTGAGAGCCCGGAGTGGCTTGCTTGAAACAGCACCGAATGGAATGACGAGACGGGTGGAGGTGGAAAGCAGTGTTCATTTCCCGATGTGAACCCAAAAACAGGGCTGGGTATGGTAGTGGAACGGAGGAGGGGAATCGGTTTGCTAGCACGGATTTGGTTCACAATCCTGTCTGAACCAAGTTTGCACGAGTTCATCCGAGAGTAGCCGAACCTAGCCGAGGCAAGTGAAGCATTCGGTAAACCTCGGAATGAATCGTGAGTATTCGTGATACGGATACAGTGCCATCTTGAACTTGCTTATAACCAATAAATTTAAATTTGGTGGCAGTAAACAGTAAAAAAGCGGTAAACAAGAAGTAGCCTAAGCGTGACAGTTTTGAGGTTATACGGTATGGTTACGGTATACACTGTATCAAGTTGTGATAGATCTCACTGCATTTTTCGTTATATAATTTGTTTTGCATGTAGAAAATATAGTAATTCTAGTGTGTTTTGTGTATTCGTGAGTATTCTAGTGGGTTCAGTATTTGTTAAATAAAAACAATATTAATATTGAGGGTAGGTGTAAAATAAAACATAATGGTGACCAACTCCCGAAGTAAAAATCAAACAAGAAAAATATGACGACATCACCAGGGGGCGAGATGGTGATTCCGGACAGCCCATCCAACGCTTGCATCCAGCAGCTACGTGGGCTCCGCGGTGTGGCTGTGTTGACGACGCTGTCGAACAACATCAGGCAGAGGCAGGCGAAGAGGAAACTCGACTTCGAGGAGGGTGAAGTCAGCGGCGAAGAGGATAGCGTGCTCCTCAATCAAAGGTTAGTTTCAACAAATATTATTAACTTGTGTATGCACAGATTTTTTTTCTGTGATTGATTGTTAAAAAATCTGTGCACATACGAGTCTTTGATTATTTGATATGAATATTATTGATCGAATATTATTTGAACTGATTAGAATGCAAGCAATATTTCCTCGAACTGATAGAAATGGTATTATGAGATATTATCGTTTGAAGTATTCAATCATGCATAAATGTCCCCAATTATTTGAAGTGCTTGGAATGTAAAGGAAATTACGAACCAAATTGATGCTAAGGAAATATTATTTGAACTGCTTAGATATTATTATTATTTAAAGTAGCCACTCATGCAACAAGTTACCAATATTTTTGAAGTGCTTGGAATGTAAAGGAAATACGAACCGAATTGATGCTAAGGAAATATTATTTGAACTGCTTAGATATTATCATTATTAAAGTAGCCAATCATGCAACAATGTTACCAATATTATTTGAAGTGCTTGGAATGCAAAGGAAATTACAACCGAATGATGCTAAGGAAATATTATTTGACTGCTTAGATATTATTATTATTTAAGTAGCCAATCATGCAACAATTTTACCAATATTATTTGAAGTGCTTGGAATGCAAAGGAAATTACGAACCGAATTGATGCTAAGGAAATATTATTTGAACTGCTTAGATATTATTGTTAAAAGTACTCGATCATGTAACAATGATATCAATAATGATATTACTCACTTTATGCAGAGAATCGATGATAATCTGATGTAGAGATCTGAAACAAATAAGACACTAATCAAATATTTTTCAACAGAAACGTATGTGGATGAGGACTCCTCTCTCGTGCCCTAATAAAGGAGGCTGAATGGACTTTGTAGAACTCGTTAACAAACCCTACCCAAGCCATGGGTCCCGTTGCGAGAGTTAGAGGAGGATCAACCATACCGCATCGTCTCGGCGAGGGAGCACACAAACCAGCACGGGCGACGTATAATTTTAAAAATAATCAATGCAGGAAGCAATGTGAGGTGTATCTACCTCAAGATGCGCTTCCTGCATTGATGCGGGAAAAATTCGGCATTTCAACGAAACGTGTAAAAATTATGTGTTAGTAGTTACGCATAAGTGCCCAAATTGGACAGATAAAAATTGTTAAAGCTTAACAATTTTTATATCTGTATACAATTTGGACACTTATGTGTTACGAATTGTATAGATGTATGTGAATAGTTGAATAGATCAATAAAATGTGTGCATATTTGATAAAAAATTGTTTTCAATTCTTACCTGTTGTTGTTGTTGTTGTTGACGATGTTGATAAGTTGTAATGAATATCACACAGAAGAAGAAGAAGAAGAAATGCTTCAGCTGCTCTGTTGTGAATGATAATCTAAATAAGGTGAGCCCGTCTTTTATAGTTTGTTGTGAGCATGCTCAGTAGACTCAGCGCTAGAGGTAAGCGCTGGCAGCTTCTCGCCCCCTCCTTCTCGTGCTCCACAGATGTGGGTGGCCAGCATCATTTCTTCCCTTTTCAAATCACATTCACCTCAGATTTGAAATATATTCTTATCATTCAAGCAATGTATCACTTCAATCTGACAGTATAGCATTAGATGTAGAAAATGAATTCACTTCCAACTCATTGGTTGAACATTAAACCAAATCAAGTTGATGTATTGATTAATTAATTAACCTCAGTAATGTTCAACCATTGAGTTGAAAGGTAATGAAAAATGGTATGTAGGAGAAAAAAGCAGAGTTCGAGAAAAAAGCAGAGTTCAAGGAAACGGGGTAAAGGAATCTTGAGTTCAGCGGCAAGAGTTTTAAAGGTTTGGCAGGTAATGTAACATCAACCTTCTAAATAAGGTAATTGATAACCTTGGGAAGAATATCATATTCCTGGATACAAGTGGTGTGGCCCGGCACGAAGGTTAATGAAAGGTTAAAGAGAGGTGATCAAGGCATAAATTCATTAGATAAGCTTGCAAGGCCCACGATATAGCCTATACTCAAAATAGTGATAATAAAACTCGGGCGGTAGCTGACAGGGCTCTAGCGAACGCTGCATGGGACATTTTCAAAAATCCTCAAACACCCCTTGCCGAGAAAGCACTTAGCTATCTTGTTACAAACGTTATGAAAGCTAAAGCGGCGTTTGGTGGGACTTTGAGAAAGAAGAAGAAGAAGAAGGGGAGAGAGGAGAAGTTATAGTAACGAATTAGACGCAAAGCTATAGCTCAGTTGAAAAAGCATATTGCAGGAAAAGGATATTTTTTGAAGCCTTTTCCTAAAAGTGGTGGCAGACTTCTACCCCACCCCACCAGCATCATATGGAGTGAGTTTATTCCCTCAGTTAAGAAACGTAGAACAACGAAGAAGAGTAGGAAGAAGAAGAAGAAGAAGAAGAAGAAGAATATTGAAGGAGAATTGAGTAATTATGATTTGATTGATTGGTCGAAATTATTACAGATTCGGTTAAGAGGCATATATATGCTAGATGCTTACCAAAAAAATTCTAAAAAACGAGAATGCATTGTGAATTTAGCAAGGGAAAGCAAGGATGGCACACATTGGGTAGCATATAAGAAAATTGGTTCTAATGTTTGGTATTTTGATCCGATTGGAAATTTACAACCTCCATACGAATTGGACAAATATTGGAAAAAAGAAAATGGAGTAAATATATTTTATAATGTAGAGCATATGCAACCATTAAATAGCGATTTTTGTGGTCATCTTACATTATTGTTTCTTGCAAATCAGTTGTAATTAAGTGATTGTGGTGAACACTCAAGATGGTGGTTATTACATTACGATCTAACACAAGTGATCTCTATGAACATTTACAAGAAATCATAGAATTGGATAAAAATCGCGAATGGGAAATTGGATTGATTAATTTTTCAGTTACAATAGTATTGCAAACATTAACAAGGAACAAATTCCAGCTTCAAAATGGTGATAGATTATCGAGTTGGATACTGGTGCATATGAAGTTGAGGATATTATAAAATCTTTAAAGAATAAATTGAATATTGATGACAAGAAGAATAAACTTATTATATGTGCAAACGTAAATACTATGAAGATTGAAATTCATTCTGATAAAGCCATTGATTTAACACGTTCTGATTCGATTGCTAAGATACTTGGTTTTGATAATGTTGTTTTGCAGCCAAATAAATGGCATTATTCCAACATTTGGTTAACATAACAAGCGTTGACAGTATTCTTGTTGAGTGTAATTAGCTTGCGGCAGTTACTCTGAGGGACAACAAAAACATGTAATCTACGAATTTTTACCAAAGGTCCTAGCGGTTATTTAATAAACGAAGTACCATCACCGATTATTTATGTACCTTTGAATACACATCGAATTCAAACTATTAATGTAAAGGTAACGGACCAGAACGGATCGTTTATTGATTTCCGCGGAGATACAATTACAATTAGGTTGCACATACGTGAAAAGTAATGGGTTATCTTATTTTCAACCCACGTTCGAATAAGACCAATCAAGTCATTAGAGAAAGGAACGCGATAGCGACAACCCCTAAAAACAAACGTGCTTTGTCGGCTAAAAGCGCGAGAATATTAGAAAAGTGGGTTTTATAGTCGATTGGCGACATGTTAGGCGGGGGAGCGGCGGCAATTAGTGAAATTCTGGATGTGGAGACAGACCTTCAGTTTTATAATGATATTACCACGGAAGAAGCATAAACAGAATTATGACGGCTAGTTCTCAAGATTCTCGATAGAGCGCGCTTGTGTTCCAGATTTTGATCACATAATATTATGATACAGGCGCAGGCAGGACACACTCCCACCACCTTAGCACTAACACATACTCAGGCACGTTAGTGGTCTTTCGCGTACAACCATCGCATGCTTGGATGC
>NW_024089579.1:0-4961 GCF_014356525.2 Nilaparvata lugens | reverse complement strand
ATACTGGTGCATATGAAGTTGAGGATATTATAAAATCTTTAAAGAATAAATTGAATATTGATGACAAGAAGAATAAACTTATTATATGTGCAAACGTAAATACTATGAAGATTGAAATTCATTCTGATAAAGCCATTGATTTAACACGTTCTGATTCGATTGCTAAGATACTTGGTTTTGATAATGTTGTTTTGCAGCCAAATAAATGGCATTATTCCAACATTTGGTTAACATAACAAGCGTTGACAGTATTCTTGTTGAGTGTAATTAGCTTGCGGCAGTTACTCTGAGGGACAACAAAAACATGTAATCTACGAATTTTTACCAAAGGTCCTAGCGGTTATTTAATAAACGAAGTACCATCACCGATTATTTATGTACCTTTGAATACACATCGAATTCAAACTATTAATGTAAAGGTAACGGACCAGAACGGATCGTTTATTGATTTCCGCGGAGATACAATTACAATTAGGTGCACATACGTGAAAAGTAATGGGTTATCTTATTTTCAACCCACGTTCGAATAAGACCAATCAAGTCATTAGAGAAAGGAAAGCGATAGCGACAACCCCTAAAAACAAACGTGCTTTGTCGGCTAAAAGCGCGAGAATATTAGAAAAGTGGGTTTTATAGTCGATTGGCGACATGTTAGGCGGGGGAGCGGCGGCAATTAGTGAAATTCTGGATGTGGAGACAGACCTTCAGTTTTATAATGATATTACCACGGAAGAAGCATAAACAGAATTATGCGGCTAGTTTTCTCAAGATTCTCGATAGAGCGCGCTTGTGTTCCAGATTTTGATCACATAATATTATGATACAGGCGCAGGCAGGACACACTCCCACCACCTTAGCACTAACACATACTCAGGCACGTTAGTGGTCTTTCGCGTACAACCATCGCATGCTTGGATGCTTGCCAAGACGTGCAATCTAATAATAATTATCATTTCCTTGATAAAATAATCAATTTAATGTCAAATTAATCAAGAATATATTTTTCATAATTTGATTAAAAAATTTACATAATAACTGAGTCAGATTTTTATTTTTATACAAGCTGAAATGGCGGCTATTTAAAAGCTGTGATACAAAAATCTGAATTTCAAAACAACAGAAATTAAGTTTTTTGTAGGTTTTCTATTCCAATTTCTTTTAAAAATAATAGAAAAATAGAAATCTATTTAAAATAAGTAATTTCAATGGAAATAATTCTGAAATAACCTTTCAATATTATACCGTACGAGTAGGTTTACCTATACGTGTAGGCTAACTGAAGCATGGATGAAGTCTAGGATGGTTAGTTATCAACTTTTAAAATGTCATTTCAGGTATTTTAATTTGTGTTTCTCATACGGGTAATGTCTAAAAATTATTTCATGTTTCAAAAATACATTTTAAATCAATTATACGACTTGTGTACTAAAGTATTTTGATAGAATAAAGAAAAAAAATGGCGGCTGAGAATTTTTTGTTACTTTTGTACAGTCACTGTCAAAAGTAAATAAAATATATCTGGCAAACAGACAACATGCAAAGCTAGAGAGAGCTAGCGCTTCTGTTTTGTTGATATAGAAAAGGACAGCAAGATTTTGTCAATCCTACACTGCCATTATAACGTGGACTTCAGTATAGCAGAAAATGAGCTATCCATAATTTTCGGTAAACATCAAAGAGAATATGAGCTACATATAGCTCTGCTACATGTCAATTTTTGTTTATAGCAGAGCTAGATGTAGCTGCTCCCTTCCTTGAAGGAAGGCTGCCGCAGCTGTTTGCAGCTGTTTAGTGCGCTGGGCTACTCTAGATTTCTACTCATTTGTTGTCAGAGTGCTAGTAGGTACTGCGCATTGCGAGCATTTCTTTTTATTTATTGACCGAGCGAAGTGAGGTCTAGATACAAGTCGACGATTTGGCATCTCTTAATGTTTAAATGTTTGTATGTGCGCATTACGGCGAAACTCGGTAATAGATTTCATGAAATTGATAGGTGTGTTCCTTTTTTAATTGCGCTTCGACGTTATAGGCTACAAGGTTTGGAAATATTGCATTTCAGGGTAATATAAGAGGAAAAATAAGCCTCCTTCATATGCCAATATAAGATTAAAATCAGACTATAGAATTATTCATCATAAATCAGCTGACACAGATGTGTGGAGAAGCAGTGTGGATATTGCTGTATTTCCATAAGGTCTATAGTTTCAATCAGGTACTTGTGGATGAGAATACTGTTCACAGAACTACTAATATATATCTCTTCTCTGTATAGGGCTACTTGTAATATAAATAGAAAGAAAAATAAAAAATCTCAGTACCCTTATTGAATAATTCAAAAAGGTTACTGAAATTTTTTATTTTTCTTTCTATTTCTACTAGTATATTATTGTACATGATGGAGAGGAATTTGAGTGGAATAGAGACAAAATTATCCATATTCTTTTTCTTTCTCTGTGCTGAAAATATCACAGTAAAAGAATATCACAGAAAAAAACTGAGATTGAATGACAAAAACAATATTCCCATAGAGAAAGAGCTTAAGTAGATTTCTGTTATGTGTGCCGGTTTGAAGTTCAAACAAGTCTCAAATCGTAGATCTTGTTATCAAGATAATGGCCCATATGAATAAAACCAGAGCAAATGTTCATGAGCAAGAGCATGGAGCATTACGGTTTTGCTCATGAGCAAAAGGTGAGAAGCAAAAGCATTTGCTCATTTTATATGAATAAGCTTTACCTATATTTTTCCTTATGCCTGAACTCTGAAGCAATGCTCACGTATTTTAAAGATTTTCATCAGCTGATTCGCTTACTTTGTTTTTATAGCTCACGGAAACGCTAAATATGCAAGTAGGGGGCACCGCTTGTGTTTGCGTCGTTGCTCTGTTTTCTATTTATGAATAGAGTTTTAGGTTAGTTGAGTTTAGAATTTTGAAATAATAGCGTGAAAAAAATGTCATATCTATAATACTATCAGCATATTCTTATAATATAATAGCCTTCTTATAATCGTCTACACTCTCATCTTACTGACTATTTCCTATTTTGTGATGGCTATCTTTATAACAGGTAGCTTTTGTATTTATTCATTTGTAGGGATAATGGTGATATATATCATGGTTGAATCTAAAAAGAGTTTTTAGTTCTCAACTATTGGTTGTTATCGTGTCTGGTATATAGTTTCCTCTCCTAATATAATATAATCTCATCTGTATTTCATTCATCCAATAAAAGATAGTATATTATTGCAGAATACTTTATTCAATTCTAAAAGCATAAACTGATTCGTTATCCACCAGTTTCGTGATAACGCAGTACTAGTAGGTTTGAGGTTAGATTCTATTATACTCTGAAAATGAATTTGAATAGTTTATAATATCTCATTTGTATTTCATTCATCCAAATAAATGATAGTATATATTGCAAAATACTTTATTCAATTCTAGAAGCAAAAAACTGATTCCGTTTCATAAACTATTTTGTAAACACGTTCACATCAAATCAGAATCAGCTGACTTCAAGGTAATTTTACCGGCCTGGTCAGAAAACAATCACTTTCGGCCTCCATATGACGCACGAAAACCAGCTCATTACATCCAAGTGGGGCGAAAACAGATAATACAAGTTGGTGCGGAGGAAACGCATGTTTTTCGAACCGCTAGTACTCGGTGACAGGAGGGGGTATTGCCCTTGAACGAATGTGGCAGACGGCCCATACTATGCCGTTTCAGCGTATGGAGCGTGCAACATTGTGTGTTTACTGTCGAGCATTTTTTAGAAACAATGGCCCATATGAAAAAACCAGAGCAAATGCTCATGAGCAAAGAGCATGGAGCATAAGGTTTTGCTCATGAGCAAAAGGCATTTGCTCATTTTTATATGAATAAGATTTACCTTATACTCTTACCTTTGCTCCTGAACTCTAGAGCAAATGCTCAAGTATTTTAAAGATTTTCATCAGCTGATTCGCTTACTTTGTTTTTATAGCTCACGGAAGCGCTAAAATGCAAGTAGGGGGCACCGCTTGTGTTTGCGTCGTCTGCTGGTTTTCTATTTATGAATAGAGTTTTAGGCGGTTGAGTTTAGAATTTTGAAATAATAGCGTGAAAAAATGTCATATCTATAAATATTCAGCATATTCTTATAATATCAATAGCCAGCTTCTTATAATCGTCTACACTCTCATCTTCTAAATGCCTATTTCCTATTTTGTGGTCGCTAGCTTCATATGAGGTAGCTATTTTTTGTAATTATTCTTTTGTAGGAATTCAGCATATCTTATAATATTAATAGTTCTTATAATCGTCTACACTCTCATCTTCTTAATGCTATTCCTATTTTGTGGTCGCTATCTTTATATGAGGTAGCTATTTTTTGTAATTATCTTTGTAGAATAATGGTGATATAATCTGGTAGAATCTAAAAAGAGTTTTATAGTACTCAAATATGTGAGTTGTGATGGTATCTGGTACAGTTTCCTCAACCTCACACGAATTAGTTGAGCCATTTTACTATGAGGAAAAGGTGATAAGCTGCTTCTGACTAGATTACATTTTTTGAAGCATTTGCTTAAAAAGTTGAGCAAATGCTCTAGTTATTCATACAATTTGAGCACAAATCTTTTACTTTTGAGCAAATGCTCAAATGTTTTTTTGATGAGCATGAGCAAAAGGTTTTGCTCACGTTTACTAATAGAAAATGAAGCAATGCTCCATATTTTAGAAGGATAAGCTCAACTTTATTCATATGGCCCATTGTGCGCTATAGTTTGTGCTCGTAGATTGAAGCATTACTGGAAGTAATGGCTGTTGTCTCGTCTGTATTGTCTGAGTCTGTCTTGTGTCATTTTATATTTGTAATTATGTTAATAAAGGAATAAATTATAAATAAAATTTATTAATTTTGTTGCAGACTGCTACGTCATGGTTCATGTGCGTTGCCAGACTTTACTCGGTGTTCCAC
>NW_024089578.1:0-3122 GCF_014356525.2 Nilaparvata lugens | reverse complement strand
GTCACAAATCGTCCAAATATTATGTTCACTTCAATTTCAACATCAAATCTTCAATCTGAAACTATGAATCAGAATAAAACAAAGAGTTTCAAATTTAGATAAATTGATAATGAAACTTCCGTTAAAACAAAAACTTCACAAAATACTGTTTTTGTTAAGAAGTTTGATGAAACTTCTATAGCAATGATTAACCTTTCCTTGTCTGTATGACATCTCAAGTAATTGAAGCATTTAATTTGTTACAAAATTTGGTTCTCAAGCACTATCTCGGATCTATCTGGTGACTTTAAACGCTATGAGCTTGAATTTTTCTTTTTTCATCATGTCAAAGTCCATACCATTCCTATTTGACATGAAAAGTGCAAATTGAACTTGGTCTTCTGTGTTTAACAGTATCGTTTGCATATGATAAAGAGTTTATACAAGACAAGCCAATCGGATGAAGCTCTACAGACTAATTGCTGAACCAATAATAGCTTATGGAAGTGTATTTGCATGCACCCGAAATGAGGTTCCTTCAAGCAGTTAAATGTTACACCAAGTTGGAGTAAACGAAGTAATAAGAACCAAACTGAATGTAGAGTCTTTATTGCAAATATTGAAGGAAAGTAGAGAAGACTGTCCAACCATCTACTTCGTATGCTATCAAATACACTTTTAATTCAATCTTGGCAGCAGGCGGGAGAAGAGATGAAATGGATATTGAATCCTTGAATGATGATTTAGTGTTTGTCTAGCTTAAAATCGATATTTGAAATTGTGTTTTATATTAGAAAAGTTTTGTGTAAAAAAAAAATTAATTGTGAAGAATCAAGAACGTATAGTGTGCAGAAAACAAAATTTGAATCAACATTTGAATGTTGGTGAGTACCATTTATAAGTGTTTCTGAAATGCTTAGTCTATGACTTCACAAAAACGAATGATATAGTGCGGTGCGCGTTCTACAGTGTTGGTTGGACTCTAATCCAATGTGATCATCACCTAGCTGTAAACTATCTATTGGAAATGCACCCATGTAGATAGCAATCGAGATTACAACCTTAAATACGGTTTAATGCTAAAAAGAGATAATCGAGAATGTACTGATATTGTTGGAATCACAGAGAAACTTAATATTTTAAAAATACAACCAGCTGTTTACCTCAAATTCTCGAGTGCTCTGCTACATAGGTGCATTTCCATCAAACGAACTCAGTGAGGTGTTTCTATACAGGAAAAAAGTGTGTTATCATTGTGAGACTGAAAGGGAAGAACAAGCTAAGTGCTTTAATAAATGCAGCTATTTACAATTAAAGGTGTACAATATGCGATGATTTATAATGTATAAATAGAAAAAGCAGTCCGAAGGTAGAAATAATGAAAATGCACTGAAATTATCGAGTGATTCACCCAACTTAAATGTTTCATCGAAATCTGTGAAAACTATGTTAACACATAGTGATGTAGTGACTACAGCCTAATGTGTTATCAGCACAACTTGTGCACTCCTCTCCTAAAACAATCTCTGTTGTGAAAAGATTATTTTTGTGTGTGTGTACGATAATATTTAACAAAACCAAACTTGCACTCCTCTTAGATGTTGATTCAAATTTTGGAATTTCAGCAATGTTTCAATGCAATCATTCTCCGGTGGTGATTATTTCTTCCAAAAAGATTCACATTATCCCGAATAACGATTCTTGTTTCTATTTGTAAGGACAAAGCGAGAAGATTTTTTTTTCTTCCTAATAAGTTGACTAATGAGATTCGAATGAAAACTGTAATAGTTTACGATTCGAAACAAATTCACCGATCTGAAATTAGTATAAATTGAGTAACTATTGTTTGTTCAGCTTAATTACTATTTGTGAATTGCTTAGAAAAATCTTATGCGTCTAAATAAATGTATATATATTAAATATTTGATCCTAATCCTTACCTTGTTCTGCTGGTTAATCATCAACTCAATGTCAGGAGAAGCACACAGAGTGTGCAGTCGAGACAGCTCAACTGTTGGATAGATTCAGCAGCTATAATGTTTAATGGAAAATAGCTAGTTTTCTGTGGGAAGAAAAATAATATTCTGTCTGAGTGATTTATCATAGCTAGTAGATGATGTCATTAATTGAACGATTAGTCAACAATATAAAATGAATATTGAAGAAAGTGAACTCTCACTCTGTAGAATAGACTGATGCACTGCATGAACTCAAATAGAATTATGTGGTATGCATATACTCACCTCAACTTATTGTATCTTTCCACAAGTGTTAGCAACAATCAATTTTTATCAGTGTGCATGGGAGATAATCATCTGGAGAATAGTATTTGTTCTTCTCTTTATGATATGCTATTACTTTTCCATATTGCTTCGGAAAGAATATTGGAATATACGAAATAAGATTAGGAATTGGGATAAACCACAATATTGTTGTAGGAAACCTTGCTAGTAAGAAATCAAACATTATTCTATATCAAGTGTTAAAACGCTTCTCCCGATGTTTGTCTAAGAGATAGATTTATGAATGTGCAATTTCTACAAAACTTACAACATACTTGACAAGTCTCTATTGATGATAGAAAATTGTATTCCCTATTGATTAAAACATACCAACTTTGTAGTAGAGTGCTATAAAGTACAATAAACTATCGCTAGAGTGTGCTTTTCATAATAATAATAAGCTAGAGCAAGGTAATCATTCTGTTAGTAGTGATCTTGTCTTTGCTGATACAACATTAAGCTACTGTACTGAGATGGATAATGTGTTTGGTGCGGCATCAGTGGAGTCTGAGTTAAAGTCTTCAGATTTGTGCGTTCAATTCATTATAGATAGACATTTTAATCAATTAAGTGAATACCATTCTGTTCCTTTAGAAAAAATGAGATATCAATATAAATTAAGTGAACTCTTGGACACGCACCTAGATATATTGCAGCGATTAGCAGAAAAAGGATGGACAAATCTACAATATTTAACTTTTGTGAGAGATTATGAAAAATTAGGTTCTTGCTTCAGTGATGGATATGATCATATTCTTGTTTGTGATTTATATGGTACATCATATGATAAATTCTGGGGGAATGGCGATATTCCCGATTCATGGAGATGTCCGTGTGCACATCTAAAAGATTCTATCAATG
>NW_024089577.1:0-3995 GCF_014356525.2 Nilaparvata lugens | reverse complement strand
CAGACAGGACAGGACAGGACAGGACAGGACAGGACAGGACAGGACAGGACAGGACAGGACAGGACAGGACAGGACAGGACAGGACAGGACAGGACAGGACAGGACAGGACAGGACAGGACAGGACAGGACAGGACAGGACAGGACAGGACAGGACAGGACAGGACAGGACAGGACAGGACAGGACAGGACAGGACAGGACAGGACAGGACAGGACAGGACAGGACAGGACAGGACAGGACAGGACAGGACAGGACAGGACAGGACAGGACAGGACAGGACAGGACAGGACAGGACAGGACAGGACAGGACAGGACAGGACAGGACAGGACAGGACAGGACAGGACAGGACAGGACAGGACAGGACAGGACAGGACAGGACAGGACAGGACAGGACAGGACAGGACAGGACAGGACAGGACAGGACAGGACAGGACAGGACAGGACAGGACAGGACAGGACAGGACAGGACAGGACAGGACAGGACAGGACAGGACAGGACAGGACAGGACAGGACAGGACAGGACAGGACAGGACAGGACAGGACAGGACAGGACAGGACAGGACAGGACAGGACAGGACAGGACAGGACAGGACAGGACAGGACAGGACAGGACAGGACAGGACAGGACAGGACAGGACAGGACAGGACAGGACAGGACAGGACAGGACAGGACAGGACAGGACAGGACAGGACAGGACAGGACAGGACAGGACAGGACAGGACAGGACAGGACAGGACAGGACAGGACAGGACAGGACAGGACAGGACAGGACAGGATACATTAGATGGTAACAGATAAGATGAAGATGGTAACTGATGATATTACAATCTAAATTCTAGAACTAGATTAAAATTGAGTAGCAATTGACTAGATTAGCAATGGTATGCTTCCTTGTTCATTATTGAACGAAGCGTATAGCGTTATCTCTTTCCTCGCTTCACTCTATTGCCAGATCGTCTTTTAACAATGTAGAATTGATTATCAATTGACAAAATATTCCATACTAATCCTGAAAATTCTTTATTGAAAATATGATTACTTGCTTAATGAAATATAATTATTATTAACGAAATTCCTAAATGAATGCTGTAAATCACCTCGAAGACTTCTGCTACAGCAGACATTGACAACAGGGTTAACAGCTGGATGGAAATTCGATGAGAACAACTATCCGAAAATTGGTTGCCAGCCCAGGAATCGAGCCCGGTTCCTCCAAATTGCCAATCAGGAATGCTCACCCTTACATCAAACTGACAATCTCTGGATAGCAGCGCTCATTTTTTATGAAGCCATTTATTTAGCCATTATTACAGCATTTATTCAGGATTTTCGTTGAATAATAATTATTTTAATCAGCATTTGAATAAATGCATTCTCTATTCAATTCCAAAATATATTGATTACTTTAACCTATAAATACAGTTAATATTACATCAATAAGAAGGTATCAGCTACCGTTTATAGAAGGCATTGACAAGACAGAGTTTCGGCAACGTTGTTCTCCTATCTTTCCTCACTGCCATTGTAATTATAACGTCGCAGTGTAGGCCTGGAATCTAATACATGCTTGGTGAGAAAGATCAGCTGGTACTTTAAAAACCTTTTTCACCAATCATGTATTAGACTCCAGGCCTACACTGTGATGTTGCAATATCGTAGGCCGGGGCCTTATATGAGGTGGCTATGGTTCTAGACGTATATGAAATAATGGATAAAATGGAAATATATGACAATATTCGGATAATGTCGACGATAAATCCAGAAATGTATATTCTCTTGTGATGTATGAATTGTAATTCGAGTATTGCGGTGGTACTAATGAAGTAGATGATGGCAACGCGGAATGGGATAATGATATTAGAGCACAGCAATACCTGAAACCGCCTAATTTAGCTGGAAGCACTTAGCAGCTCTGAGTCAACATCGCAATTCAACCAGCTTTGCCTTCCACTAATATAGTTATGAAATTATGACTTATGAATTCGGGCTGTAATATCTTGTGATTTATCCTGCTGATGACGCTATACTATTTTTTCTCGCCCCACTTGGATGTATTAGCTGGTTTTCGTGCGTCATATGGAGGCCGAAAATGATTGTTTTCTGACCAGGCCGCTGAAAGTTTTATGGCCCTAGGGCTGTTAAAATAACCTTGAGTCAGCTGATTCTGATTTGATGTGAACGGGTTTACAAAATAGTTTATGAAACGGAATCAGTTTATGCTTCTAGAATTGAATAAGTATTCTACAATAAGATACTATCATTTTATTTTGTTTAAAAAAATACAGATAAGATATATAAATTATAAACTAATAGAGACATCCATCCATCCATCCATCCATCCATCCATCCATCCATCCATCCATCCATCCATCCATCCATCCATCCATCCATCCATCCATCCATCCATCCATCCATCCATCCATCCATCCATCCATCCATCCATCCATCCATCCATCCATCCATCCATCCATCCATCCATCCATCCATCCATCCATCCATCCATCCATCCATCCATCCATCCATCCATCCATCCATCCATCCATCCATCCATCGAGACGAGACGAGACGAGACGAGACGAGACGAGACGAGACGAGACGAGACGAGACGAGACGAGACGAGACGAGACGAGACGAGACGAGACGAGACGAGACGACGAGACGAGACGAGACGAGACGAGACGAGACGAGACGAGACGAGACGAGACGAGACGAGACGAGACGAGACGAGACGAGACGAGACGAGACGAGACGAGACAAGACAGACAAGACGAGACGAGACGAGACTAGACGAGACGAGACGAGACAGACAGACGAGACGAGACGCGACGAGACGAGACGAGACGAGACGAGACGATACGAGACGAGACGAGACGAGACGAGACGAGACGAGACGAGACGAGACGAGACGAGACGAGACGAGACGAGACGAGACGAGACGAGACGAGACGAGACGAGACAAGACGAGACGAGACAAGACAAGACAAGACAAGACAAGACAAGACAAGACAAGACAAGACAAGACAAGACAAGACAAGACAAGACAAGACAAGACAGACAAGACAGACAAGACAAGACAAGACAAGACAAGACAAGACAAGACAAGACAAGACAAGACAAGACAGACAAGACAAGACAAGACAAACAAGACAGACAAGACAGACAAGACAAGACCAGGACAGGACAGGACAGGACAGGACAGGACAGGACAGGACAGGACAGGACAGGACAGGACAGGACAGGACAGGACAGGACAGGACAGGACAGGACAGGACAGGACAGGACAGGACAGGACAGGACAGGACAGGACAGGACAGGACAGGACAGGACAGGACAGGACAGGACAGGACAGGACAGGACAGGACAGGACAGGACAGGACAGGACAGGACAGGACAGGACAGGACAGGACAGGACAGGACAGGACAGGACAGGACAGGACAGGACAGGACAGGACAGGACAGGACAGGATACATTAGATGGTAACAGATAAGATGAAGATGGTAACTGATGATATTACAATCTAAATTCTAGAACTAGATTAAAATTGAGTAGAAAATTGACTAGATTAGCAATGGTATTGCTTCCTTGTTCATTATTGAACGAAGCGTATAGCGCTATCTCTTTCTCGCTTCACTCTATTGCCAGATCGTCTTTTAACAATGTAGAATTGATTATCAATTGACAAAATATTCCATACTAATCCTGAAAATTCTTTATTTAAAATATGATTACTTGCTTAATGAAATATAATTATTATTTAACGAAAATCCTAAATGAATGCTATAATCACCTCGAAGACTTCTGCTACAGCAGACATTGACAGACAGTGATTTACAGCTGGATGGAAATTCGATGAGAACAACTATCCGAAAATTGGTTGCCAGCCCGGGAATCAAGCCCGGTTCCTCCAAATTGCCAATCAGGAATGCTCACCCTTACATCAAACTGACAATCTCTGGATAGCAGCGCTCATTCTTTATGAGCCATTTATTTA
>NW_024089576.1:0-4789 GCF_014356525.2 Nilaparvata lugens | reverse complement strand
TACAGAATCACTCTTTAACTAGTAGGGTACTTATTTCACTTAATTAACTTCATTTACAAAATGTTACTTTGATAGCAACACTTCTTAGATGAACTACAAGATAAAGTGGAATATATTTACTAAAGGTATCGGGACTATACAGGGCCGTCGACAGGGGGGGGGGGGCTGAGGGGGCAAATGCACAGGGGCCCGGTCATCAAGAGGCGCAACCCTCCACCTCCCAATCACTCCCTACCCCTTTGTGGTCCTAATTCATAAATAGGAAATGAAAAATTTTAAAACAACATTATGTGTTAACCTTCACCGCCTTCCCATCATCAATAAACCAACTATCGATAAACCTACTATGAAAATATCGATATATCATCAATATTCGATTATGTATAATTATATATTATTTTCAAACTGTTTGGTAATGCATTATTCAAATTACATATTTTAATAAGTAAAAGTGAAATATTGTCCTAATTTCTACATTGTTTAATGCAATAAAGTCAGTTTGCCCAGAAAAAAGTTGAAATTTGTTTGTTGATCTATCAATTGTTGAAACTTCGATACGTTCATCTCATAGTACTAATAATTATATTGATATTTTAATTCGATACCATAGTAGGCCTATGGATGGTAGGAATTTCAAAATTAATGATATTGACAATCTTATTGAAAAAAATTGATATTTCAGGTGCGGGTAATGATTTCTATGGGGGGACATTTGTGCTGGACACTGTAATAATGTTGGAATCGATAAATAGTGGAAGTAGTTATTATTTGAAATGAAATCATTCAAAGTTCAAGTGTGTATAGTTCAGATACTGCACAATTTTCCCCATAAACTGTGATATAATTTTAAAAAGTGCTATCACTTCTCCAATTTTGGATAGAATCATTTGAAATTCTAGGATAAGATTGAAAATAAGAACAGAAACATTCATGATTATCAATACATGATATCATCAAAAATACATTGTTCCGAGAAAATTGAAAATCTGCAAAATTATTACAAAGTTTTTAACTGCATTTAAAATTACCGCAAAAGGTCTATATATCGTTAACGGTGCATTGTAGACGATTTTTGCAAGAGACGAAAAGTGCTGGAAATCACTTCTACACCCGAATCAGTCATCAAAAATACATTGTTTCGAGAAGATTGAAAATCTGCAAAATTATAACAGTTTTTAACTGCATTTAAAATTACCGCAAAAGGTCTATATATTGTTAACGGTGCATTGTAGACGATTTTTTCAGGAGGCAAAAAGTGCTGGAAATTCACTTCTACACCCGAATCAGTCATCAAAAATACCTTGTTTCGAGAAAATTGAAAATCTGCAAAATTATTACGGTAATAAGTTTATAACTGCATTTAAAATTACCGCGAAAGGTCTATATATTGTTAACGGTGCGTTGTAGACGATTTTTTCAAGAGACAAAAGGTGCTGGAAATTCATTTCTACACCCGAATCAGTCATCAAAAATACGTTGTTTCGGGAAAATTGAAAATCTACCAAAATTATTACAAAGTTTTTAACAGCGCATTTAAAATTACCGCAATATGTCTATATATCATTAACGGTGTAATGTAGACGATTTTTGCAAGAGGCAAAAAGTGCTGGAAATTCACTTCTGCACCCGAATTGTTGATCAGAAATACAATTTTTCGATTTTTTGGGGAAACTCAAACATCTGGCAAATTTATTCAAAGTAGGTACATCTAGATTTAGCGCAAAAGGTCTATTATATCGTTGACAGTGCGTTGTAGACGATTTTTGCATAACAACATATCTTTCACATTACAAAAATATGTCTTGGGAAACTCTAGTTATACTAAGACTCAATTACAAATATACAGTACCTAAATCTACTTAATTCTACTCATTTACTGACTCACTGGAAAAATTCCCAGCCAATTGGAGCAATTGGGGAGAAAAGCTGTCAACGCGATTCAGTCAAGGGCCAGAGAAAGTAACAGGAAACCTCCAGACCTCCAAAATTTGAACCCTCGATTTTGCATTACAAAATCGACATTTTACAGCAAAATGGTAAAGGAATTTTTTGTTCAGCTCGCGGAAAAAATAAATTTATGTGATAAAAATCTAATGGGTAACCAGGGGGGCCAGGGGGGATTTTTAAAATGGGCGTTATATGGTGACATATATACTGATGGTGAGATAAGTTTTAAAACATTTCAAAACATTTGCGCGAAGTAAAAGTTTGTAAAACTGATTATATAATAAGTTGTGAAATATGTTTAAAAAACTAGTTTAAAACAAATTATAACATAAGTTTTACAATTTGTCCGAAAATCTGATTTTAAAATGTTTTAAAATGCTGTTAATATTAGTTTTATAATCTGTTAGTGGGGTCAACTGAAACAAGTTTGAAAACTGTTTTTAAAGTTGTTTTAGAACCATTTTAACACCAAACTTATTGCAAACTGCTTTCAAAAGTGTTCAAAGCAGTTTTAAAACATGTTAAAATGATTCTGATGAAATTGATGATTTCAAGAAGAAACTCTTTTATAATATCATAAAAATTATATAATTCTAAAATGTTCGGAAAATTGAAAATAGCAATAAGTTTTTTACAATGAAAAATGAATATTCATAAATAAAATAAATTTTATGGAGAATGGAGATCGCTTTGAAATTATAAAAAATCAAGATCAATAATTAACACTGCTTTTAAATTATTATTCAGACAATATGTGTCAGAGGTGATACCTACTGTTGAGAGTGAGGGAAACTATATAATGTCACTCGGTAAAACTAGTACAAAAAAGAACTTTAGTACAATTGAAAACATAATTATAATCGAATGAAATAATAATTCAATTCCATGAAAAATCAAATTGGAGACTACTATTTTGTTTGCACAGTAAAAATGCTATGTGTAGTGCCAATGAAAATCAGTTCATATATCAGTACCTATTTGTATTTTTAAATTGTGTTACACAATCATTCAAGATGAAAATCTTTTATAAGATCATACAAATTATCTCATTTTAAACGTTTGGATAATTGAAAATAACTAAGAAAGGTTTTATAACAATGTAAAATTAATGTTCATAAATAAAATGACCGACAGAAACTTTAAAGCATGTTTATTAACACAATAATTTATTGTGAACAAATCCAAGGAAATTCAGAAATAGAGTTATTAATTAAACAATAACACAATAATTTATTACAAACATATTCAAGGAAATTCAGAAATAGGAGTTATCAATTAACACAAATAACTTGCACATTTTCCAGGATAATACATATAACTTTTTTCATTGAAAATTTACAAATTACAAATATTTAGGTAGGCTATTTATTTCACATAATTAACTTCATTATTAGTAGCCTACCGATTCACAGTAGTATTTTTAAATTGTGTTAGATGAAAGATGAAACTCTTTTATAAGATCATAAAAATTATATAATTCTAAAATGTTTGGAAAATTGAAAATAGCAATAAGTTTTTTACAATGAAAAATGAATGTTCATAAATAAAATGACTGACAGAAACTTCAAAGCATGATTATAACGGTGATACAACAATTTATTGTAAACAAATTTAAGGGAATTCATAAATAGGAGTTATTGATTAACACAACTAACTTGCTACCAGGGTATAGATCTATTGACGAAAGAACATTTTTCAATGTCTTTATCGAAATTTTACACAGCACGGTACAAATAGGAAGCTTACTTATTTCACATTAACTTCTTTATAAGTAACTATTTAGTATTTTTGAATTGTGTGTTACTGCATTCAAAATGAAACTTTTATAAGATCATACAATTTAAAGGATTGAATAATTGAAAATAACTGAAATCGGGTTTTTAACAATGAAAAATTAATGTTCATAAATGAATTATGACAGAAACTTCAACGTATTAACACGTGTTAATACGTTGAAGTTTCTGTCAGTAATTTCATTTATGAACATTAATTTTCATTTAAAAAACCCGATTTCAGTATTTTCAATTATCAATCCTTTAAAATTGTATGATCTTATAAAAGTTTCATTTTGAATGCAAGTAACACACAATTCAAAAATACTAATAGTTACTTATAAAGAAGTTAATGTGAAATAAGTAGCTTCTAGTTGTACGTGCTGTGTAAAATTTCGATAAAGACATTGAAAAATGTTCTTTCGTCAATAGATCTATACCCTGGTAGCAAGTTAGTGTGTTAATCAATAACTCCTATTTATGAATTCCCTTAAATTTGTTTACAATAAATTGTTGTATCACCGTTATAATCATGCTTTGAAGTTTCTGTCAGTCATTTTATTTATGAACATTCATTTTCATTGTAAAAAACTTATTGCTATTTTCAATTTCCAAACATTTTGAATTATATAAATTTTATGATCTTATAAAAGAGTTTCATCTTTCATCTAACACAATTAAAAAATACTACTGTGAATCGGTAGGCTACTAATAATGAAGTTAATTATGTGAAATAAATAGCCTACCTAAATATTGTAATTTGTAAATTTTCAATGAAAAAAGTATATGTAATTATCCTGGAAAATGTGCAAGTATTTGTGTTAATTGATAACTCCTATTTCTGAATTTCCTTGAATATGTTTGTAATAAATTATTGTGTTATTGTGTTATTAATAACTCCTATTTCTGAATTTCCTTGGATTTGTTCACAATAAATTATTGTGTTAATAAACATGCTTTAAAGTTTCTGTCGGTCTTTATTTATGAACATTATTTTACATTGTTATAAAACCTTCTTAGTTATTTTCAATTATCCAAACGTTAAAATGAGATAATTTGTATGATCTTAT
>NW_024089575.1:0-3916 GCF_014356525.2 Nilaparvata lugens | reverse complement strand
CCACTTCAACAGACAAGCACTCCCTTCCATTTGAAGCATTCAGGTTTGAAGGTTCAGCATGATGTCCCGTCACGGCAAACCTGATATAGTTGGATTTAGTCATATTCAACTTCAATGCATTATGACCAAACCAATTGTTGAGTTGATGCATAGCCGTTTCAGCCCTAATCATAACTTCGCTATCATCCTTACCAGTAACCAGAACCGTTGTATCGTCAGCATATAAAATGAGCTTGCCATCTACATTATTTGGCAGGTCGTTTATAAATAAATTGAAAAGAGTCGGTCCAAGCACAGAGCCCTGTGGCACACCTTGCTTTACTCTTTCCCATGCTGAAAATACCAGTGAACTCCCATTACTCAATTTAACTGACTGATATCTATTTTCCAAATAGGACACGAAAAATTTCCCTGCACTACCAACAAATCCATAGAATCCAAGCTTATTCAACAACAGCTCATGGTCCACCATATCAAACGCCCTGGATAAATCGCAGAAAAGCCCTAAAGCCTTCCGCGATCCATCCAGAGCATCCAACACATCTGATACAACTTCAAATATAGCAGACTTAGTTGACAATCCCCTCCTGAATCCAAATTGTTTGTTATGAAAAATGTTATTCTCATCTAAGTGAACCATCATCTGCTCAAACACAATCTTCTCAAATATCTTGGAGAATACAGTTAAGAGGGCAATGGTCGATAATTTTTAAGATCCTTCCTATCTCCCTTCTTGTGAATTGGTTTGATCAGAGCATACTTTAATTTTTGGGGAAAGATTCCTTCCTGCAAACACCTATTAATAATAAATGTTAGAGGCTCCAAGATAATGGGACTAACCTTCTTTATCACTCGTGATGAAATCTCGTCCCACCCAGTTGAGCCAGAATTTTTCAAGCTATTTATGGCATTCCTAACTACACTTATTGAGACACTTCTGAACTTGAAAGGAGGATACTGCCTATTTATTTGCTTGAGGTACTCTCTGCTCTTACATGTTCTAGCAGAGCCGGACATTTCAGATGCACATTCAACAAAATACTCATTGAACAAGGAAGCTATGCATTGTGGATTAGAGTACCTCCTATTGTCAGCTGTAGTCAACTCTATCTTCTGCTCATCCCTATTAATAGCCCCAGTTCATTTCTGACGATTGTCCAAGTGCCTCTATTAATATTGTTGGACTGTGCAATGAACATTTCATTGGTTTTTTGCTTAGCTAGTAGTATTGTCTTCTTTAAAGTTTTCTTATATTTGGCAAAATAGGACAGAAATTCAGGATGTCTGTTAGTCTTCCTGGATTTGAAAAAATATAGTACCTAGTGAAAAAGAAAAAAATGTAAAGGATGAGCTTGTATACTATTAATTGAAGTACAAATGTACTCATGGTGGTGTGATGATAGGAAATTCCAAGTGACATCGACCAAAAAAAAGTAAGTTTAAGGAAAAAGCTATGCGAAAAGCCTTTAAACGAATAATTATAGACCTAAGCTATTTATTACCTAAACTCCCGATTTTTTTTGGTGGGGTGTAGGGGGGTTCTGTACCCATAACCCCGAAAGATAGATTGAGAAACAACTTCAGAAGTGATACTTTCAGTTTCAGTTGGTGTTCAATTTTCAGCTGCTATAATATAATTATGCTCTATTCAGATCTGCTACACCATACATCCGCGTATATACCTACTACTAAGCTTACCTTGTCTAAATACAGCATTGTAATGCGTATATGGATATCCCTTCACTGCACGGTGGGTCCCACAAGACCCATACCAGTTTCATTCTCAAGAAAGGTTGACAATTGAAAATATCTCATTCTGCATGGTGTCCCTCTACAGCCACAAAGCCAGTTATGATGTTAGTTCAGCTAATAACCACTAGAATGCAGTAGCATCCAAGAAAAACAACATTCTTCACAGCTGTTATAGTTCTAGCCAATCCCACAAAATGACTGATCTTCAAACTATATAAATCATATTTATTACGATATTTACCTATACTGTAAAATTAATTCTGATATTATAGGATTATTTTCACAGTTTCAAACTATTTTTTCCAATATAATATCAGTATTTCCAGTGAAGCAAACAAGAAAACGGTTTGTACCTTCTCATACCCAGTGTCCAACTGGCCTCCCACTGAATCATAAGTGAGGTTATGTTTTGTGAACTTGTTTTTGTGAAACTACGTGACAGGATTGTGAATGTTATTTGTGTTATTTCATGAAAATTGTTGTGATTTCTCAATTATCGATTAGGCCTAGTATTTTTTAGTTTTAATCATGGATATATTGAATGATGAACAGTTACTGTCAGAATTAGAACTTATTATGGCCATACCATACACTAGTTCTGATGAATTGGAATTAGAACTTTCTGACACACTCAAAATGCACTAAATGTGATGTTTTCTTGTGCCTACATAAGCAAAAGAACTGCTTCACTATTTATCACGAGAATTAGGATGTGGATAAATTGTATATAGCTCATCCATTCAGCAATGTGAAGTGATTCAAAATTTATTATTGGTACCTATTCAATTTAATTTCAAAAAACACTATTTTTATCTATTATCTTATAGTTCATAATGATTTAATATAGAAATTTAAAATTACCTATTGAGAGGATTGATTTGGACAATATTATTTGCAAATTTATGCTAAATAAAACATTGAAACACCATGACTTGAATTCGCTGATACCACCATATCAATGGTCACCCACCACTTCCGTTGATGCGCAATGTTCCTTGTGGGACCCAAACCCTTTTTTGGACTGTAGGGGATTTAATTGGTGAGTTTGATTTTTTAAAATATTTTTCCTATGTTTGAATGGCTAAGTTACAACACATATATTTTTTTTGTTGGAAAATAAAAAGTTGTGCAGTGAAGGGATATATATAATATAGGCATTACAATGCTGTATTTAGACAAGGTAAGCACCGGTAATGAGTGCTGTGACAAACGAAGTTTGTTAATGAAATTTTTGATAATGAAAAACAAGTCCAAAAAGATCAGCCATGTTGTTTCTACTGTTTAAAGTTCAAGTCCAATATTTCCATTCAAAATAATATATAATGAGCTGTGAATTACCCTAAGTGGGCTAATTAGTCCATATCATTCCAGAAAATAAGTCAGACTTGAACCATTTCTCAATAACAAACACATTACCAGTACTCCCACTTTGGCACTGATATTCTGAGTTCCAGATATTTCCAATTCCGCCATCTGACAAACAAATAATTTGAGTTCCAGATACTCCCAATTCCGTCTAGCAACATATTTCGAGTTCCGGATATTTCCAATTCTGCTGTCTGACAAATATTTGGAGTTCCACCCAGCAACAGTTTTCAAGAATAGGACATTTAACATTGATATTTTGAGTTCCAGATATTTCCAATTCCGCGGCCCCATTATATACTGGGGTAAATACTGGGGCAGGGCTGAAGCACAGAATAGGTACAGAATGGAAACTGTCTATCAAACGCCTATCTAACCAATGCTTTTTACATGGCACAAATACTAGACACTTCATGTGACCTTAGAAAGTTCCAGTCCTGGTCTTTTGATTGGCTCACGGCAGTGAACAAGATCAATTGATCCGGATCAGTAAAGTGATCCAAACCTCCCATTAATACTATTACAAGGCGAAACTTTCTAACAAGATGGCGGATTTTTGTGCCAGGGTACTAGCACAGTCACAAAGTAGGAGGAATTGTTCTTCTTCTCTGTGGCACAGTATAATAATACAGTATGGAAACCCGGCTAGAACCCTGGCACAAAAATCCGCCATCTTTGAAAGTTCTGCATTGTAATATTATGAATATGAATAGGAGGTTCGGATCACTTTACTGATCTGGATCAATCGATCTCAGTCACTGCTGCGAGCCAATCAGAAGACCAGGATTGGAACTTCCTA
>NW_024089574.1:0-4232 GCF_014356525.2 Nilaparvata lugens | reverse complement strand
CATCTCGGAAGTGATGATCATCTCGGAAGTGGTTATTTTTCCAGATAACTTACTTCAGTTCATACACCCTTGGATAATTAAATCTGGGCTTCTGATAGGTTGAATTAATTCAAAATGGCTTTCGTCACAATGACGTTTGCAAATAAAGAAAGTAGTTCCCAGATGTAGTGATTCAAAATCAGCAATTTACATAAATTTGAAACCGGGATATTTTTAATACAAACAAAAGTCGAACCTCTTATCACTAGAACATACCGTATGAAGCTAGCTTCCCCCTTATCAGACATCACACTCACGTGGTGATTACAAGAATTACTGACCTACGATAACATTGGCACAAGCCATGTGATACAGTGATGTGAAGTGTGAGGAAATAAAAAATAATTACAATAAATAAATTTAATTCTACGAAAGAAAATAAAGCAATAGCAAGGGAGGCTAATTTTGATAATAACGGTACAAAGATAAGCGCTTGACAGGTGATTGTCTGCTTATAACAACAATTCAACTACTATATACCGGTGAGTAAACACTACTTTCATTTATTTATTTTATTGCATGTTGTCTTTCAATATTTTCAAATTCGACATCTTCAAGATTATAAATTCAAATATGAAAAATAAAGAACATTCTTCTCGTCTTATTGACAGGTAAATAATTTATGAGGCTGTGCCCCTTGACATATTTTAAAAACATGTTGACTAAATGAGGTTAGTTTTCTAATAGTTCCTATTCACAACAATAATTTTATATGGAAAAGAGTGCACAATAAATTCATTATTATAAATGAATGACATACAAGAAAAGATACATAGTGAAACATTATAAATATAAGGTGAGATAATAGCAGTAGTTATGTTAGCTAGGTCTTGTATTGGTTTACAACAGCTTCTCATGATAGAAATATTTCTATTTTCTATAATTTGATTTCCTATAATTCATTCATCAATTTTAGTTCCTCAAAAAGAAGGATATCGTGACAGTACACAGAATTTTACCAACAATTTTGAAGGGAAAAATTGAAAAATTTTGATGTCGAAGTTGTTACCCTATTCCACCCACTAGGGTACCTAATAATTGCGATGTATTGCTACAACGCGGACTAGCTACAATCGGATTTGGGTCGGGGTCAGTAGCCGTACTGATGATGGTGATACCGGACCTACACTTTCCCTCTATCCTGATTCTTTACCTTCTGCTTCTTTCGCGAGATTTTTAATTTCAGGGGAAGAGTATTTGTCCGTGCCGTTGCTGGCCGATTCGGCCCTCGGCCTTTGGAGCTCTGGGTGGGTGTTAAGGGATATTAAGATAACTATGAAGATTTGGATTCGCGGGTCTGAAAACCCGCGACTAGGACGATCTCGAATCTGGAACTGAGATCAGGAAGGATTTTAACACAGGAAGAATTGAGAGAAAGAAAGAGAAAGGATGTCGCAATCTAGGACTTCGACAAGGAACTTCTCAAGCTGTACCTGAGTGCTGGGAGGATTTTAGAATAGGAAAAATTAAGAGAAAGAAAGAGAAAGGATGCCGCAGTCTAGAAACTTTGGCAAGGGAGCCCTCAAGCTGTACTTGAGAGCTAGAAGGATTTTAGAATAGGGAGAGTGAAGAGAAAGAATGAGAAAGGATGCCGCAGTCTAGAAACTTCGGCGAGGAAGTCCTCAAGCTGTACCTGAGAGCTAGAAGGATTTTAGAATAGGGAAAGTGAAGAGAAAGAAAGAGAAAGGATGCCGCAGTCTAGAAACTTCGGCGAGGAAGTCCTCAAGCTGTACCTGAGAGCTAGAAGGATTTTAGAATAGGGAAAGTGAAGAGAAAGAAAGAGAAAGGATGCCGCAGTCTAGAAACTTCGGCGAGGAAGTCCTCAAGCTGTACCTGAGAGCTAGAAGGATTTTAGGAAATAAGCCTATAGAATTGATTTTATTCAATAATATTGAATGAATGCAAAATCTTATCATGCATAGTATATTTTTATTTCTTAAAACGTAAAATTATATACTGGTTTTCAAAATAATTGGTTCCACCAACCTTGATCAAATATAGCCTAGCCATGGTCAATTAGACCATTGTCAAAATTTGATCACACGTTCAATCATACAACTGTTCCACCAACCGCGGGATTGATCAAAACTCCGATCAATGATCAATATTGAAACTTTGATCAATACCGAGGTTCCTTTAAAAAGGAACATACCTGTCAAATTTCATGAAAATCTATTACCGAGTTTCACCGTGAATGCGCAAAATATAAACATAAAGAGATGTCTATCCTATCATCCTATGATTCCTATCATCTATTAAAAAAACAGAATTAATAAAACAGTCAGCGAAAAGTAGGACGTCTTTGATTTTCAGCTTTGGTCAATATACAGATTTTAATTTATCATTAGCTCGCTGGAATAAAAATTGTTTACGTATTTCAGAAGGCATTGCACATTCAATCAAGAAGAAAACGCTGAGTCAAGATGAATACAATAGCTTACCTACTGTTTATTTACGGAACGTAAATAATAGCTCAATTCGTTTTCATCTTGTTAAAAATTCATTGACATTGATATTAGCGCAAAATAATAACAATGAGGCTCATTTAGGTATCCGTGACCTCTTACTGGTAATAGATGAATATGCATCGATAAATAAATACAACATTACGATTGGAATAGATTCTCTTGATATTGACTCCGAGTTCACATGCTTGGACATTCTAAGTTTAGTAATTAAAACTAAAAACCTGAATTATGTATTCTATTACAGAGGAATAAACAATCTAAAGTTCTTGGATATACCACATGAAAACGATGGCTCTGAAGATTGTCCAAAAGGATACCTACCGTATGATTCTATTCTTTATGCTTATTTGAACAGTATGATAGAACTCAGGAACTTTATTCAACAGTATGATGTTCTGAATGCGGATTTATATAGGGGAGTACTATCATCACTGAATAGTAATATCTCTTCTTCAGCAGCATGTATTCAAGAGATAAGGCGAAACGAGATGAACATCTACGACAATCGACTTAAGACTTTCCTGTGGCCGACATCCACTACATATCGAATGGGCTTCTGTTTAGAAAATGAAGGAAAATACGTACCCTACAATGAAACAACAAAGTCATTCTTAACTAAGGAAAAGTATATCTAGTCAGTAGAGACACCCAAATCATGCTGAATGCTGAGCTGCTGAAGAATATTCTAAAAGTTGACATCACAAATTGTAAGATGCCAAAAATAACTTGGATGGATGGAGTTCCAGGGTGTGGTAAAACTCACTTTATCCTTCAGCAACATACACCAGGTAAAGATCTCATTTTGTGTCAGACAAGAGCTGGAATAAATGAAATTAGGCAAGAGGTGAATAGAATTCACAAAAATAAATATGAAAGAATAATTAAACAGGATTATAGAACAGTTTCATCTTTTATAATAAACGGATCAAAAAAGCAGTACAAACGTGTTTTCATAGATGAAGCAGTATAATGCATGCAGGTTTCGTGGGATTTGTCTCATCTCTCGCTGGTGCTTCTGAGATTATTCTGCTAGGAGATTCAAACCAAATACCTTACATAGAGAGAAGTAAATTAACAGCTGAATGGTCACACATTTCATCTCTCTGTGAGAAGAGAATCCATCAAACAGTAACTAGAAGGTGTCCAATAGACGTCTGCTACATCCTTTCCAGCTACTACCAGGACATTAGTACGAAAAATGAGGTCCTGTTATCCGTCAGACCTCCAATAACAAATGGAGAACTTGGACCACTTGAACCTAACACTCTGATTCTCACATTCACTCAGCTCGAGAAGAAAACAGTGCTAGAAGAGCTGCAATCAAAACTTCACCCTTCAGTTAAAGTCCATACAATTCATGAAGCACAGGGCTTAACTCACAAGAATGTAGTTCTGATAAGGAACAATAAAAAACAACTTGGAATATATAACAGCACACAACATGTAATAGTAGCAATGAGCAGACACACACAAACCTTCAGATATATCACAACAGGGCAAGAAGATTTAGTGCTGACCCTAATTCGAAAACTAAAGGATGTTAGTGAAGAGTTTCTCTCAAGCTGGAATGAAAGAAACATGGAAGGGATTAATGAGAGTTTAAATAATGAGTAACAACAACTTATCAAATTTGCTCAGCTTCGAGGATCTTGATTATTTTGAAGAAATAAACGATGAAGTGATCAACAACAGTCAACACACTTTGGTGCAGCATGAGTTCTTTGT
>NW_024089573.1:0-4979 GCF_014356525.2 Nilaparvata lugens | reverse complement strand
CACCATAACAACCCCATTACAAAATGATGGTGTAGTTGTTTATGTTAAAGATAGTATAAATAATGTACAATGTGTTGAGCTACATATTAACCAGGCAAATGTCCTACATATTCGGTTGGATGCAGCAGACAAAAAGTGGAACATCCTTGCAATATACAGATCACCGTCCTTCATGATATTACAGATTTCCTGAGTGACTTGGAATCGATCCTGAATGAATAAGAGGGCAACAAGTCATATGTGCCGGAGACATGAATATTAACACCCTTCAAATTCGTCCACATCATCAATTGAATGACTACTGCGATCTTCTAAGCGAGCATGGGCTCAGACTCTGCATTAAACAAGCAACCAGAACTACAACAGAAACTGCTTCTTGCATAGATCACATTGCTACCAACTCCAGAGATAATCTTTTTCCAATCATTTATGAATCAACAATAACTGACCACTTCACCACAATTCTAGGAGTGCAACATATTTCGAGAAATAGTGCAAATGAAACTGGAACACATGAAATAAACGAGAAAATAGACATTAATAGCTTGAAGAATGAACTACTGAATGAGGAGTGGATTCATGTTTTAGAAGATAATAATCCAGATACATCTTATGACACCTTCTTATCAACTCTGAGACAACATATACAAAATAATATCAAGCAGCATCGGCGGCAGAAGAAGTACAAACCCATCAAACCATGGATCACCAGAGGTATAGTAGCAGCAATAAGAACCAGAAATCTACTCAACAAAAGAAGCAACACATTCAACACTGTGATGATAATTTGAAGAGTTACTATATTCAAAGTTTTTAGCAGGATATTTGATTGAACAAAGTCCAGATATTGAATTGGAGAGATTAGTCCTATACTATTAAACGAGCAAATATTTATTTCTGTTTATAGGTTTAGATGTTTGATTTTTGTATTTCACCAAATCTCGAAAACGGCTCTAACGATTCTCATCCCTGGAAAAACCGCTGAGGACATTAAAATGATAATTCATCCTTGGAAGAACAGATTGCGTCGTCTGTCGTTAACAGAAGATGCTGTGCCTGTGTGGAGATCAGCTGTGTAATCATTCAAACAGCTTACCGTATCTCGCAAAAAATTATCTAAAATTTTTAATGGATCTATAAAAATAATCTGATTTGTAGTCATGACATGGTTTATCACTCTGAGTATTCAAAGTTGATCATTATTTTACAGTTTTAAGTGATCAGGAGTGTTATTTGTTTTTAATTTGGTTTGTAAACATCTAAATTAGAACTTCTCCGTATTTAAATTTTTGACTGAAAATTGGACCTGGATTCAAGTGTATGAAACATAACCTACTTTTGGACCATTTATAGTGTATAAATTCGAAATTCGGGGAAGAACAGTTTTGGGCTGTGCCTCTTTGTCCTTCCCAATCATTTTGAAAAATTAGGCAAAATTCTAGCCGGTGTGTTCCCTCTGTTATTATTGAAGATATCGACTCAAATTTTTTTAATTAATGAAAGAGGAGGAAAAGATAAAGCGTGCAAGCTATTTTTATACAATTGAGTTCGATTTTAATATAAAAATAGCTGTTTCAAAACTAACCTATTTTAAAGAAAGGAGATTCTAAATATATTATATCTCAACTATTTTTAAAGGTATCAACTCACTTTTTTTCTGATGAACGAAGAAGGAAAAATAGATGTTGCTTCTATGATTTTATTTTGAAAGACTAATTAAAACATTAAAAAAAGTTTGAATTTTGAAGTGGACTCAACAATGAAGATAAGGTTATGTTAACAATGACAATGAACTGTGAATAATGAAGCCAATAGCACAGCTGACTCATATATGGCCAAATTAAAGATTTCAAAATAATATAGCTCGAATGAATTTTCGCATCAATTCAACTTCTTCGAAAGTGATTGATGAGTACTGGTAACTGCAGGCAAGCAGTGACATTGGAATACAATATAATTGTTAATCGGCTAAGCTCTAGCCGGTATGCTCCCCCTATTATCTCAGTTATTATTGAAGATATCGACTCAATTTTTTTTTAAATGAAAGAGAAAGACAAAATAAAGCGCGCTAGCATATTTTTATACCATTTGATTTAATTTTATATTAGAAATAGCTGTTCAAAACTAACCTATTCTATAGAATGGACGATTCTAAATTATAATGATTTGTATCAACTATTATTAAAGATATTATGGGACTAAATTTTTTAATGAAAGAAGAAGAAAAAAGTGGTCGGTAACTGAATAACAATTCTAATCAATGAAATTTAATGTTATTAATATTAACAGCAAATTTTGAATTTTGTCCAACCTATCATGTTTTTACTAGCACCATAGAGTTGTAGAGTTATAGAGTTGCTGCTCTATTCTCTAAAAGTCACAAATTTGAAGCATGCTAAATAGAGTTGTCATCGGTTTTTGAAATTGCTCGATAAGAAGATTCCGATTTCAACTTGTTCGATAATGATTCAAGAGTTCAATATTTAATGTATTGTTTTTTTATTGTTTTTGTTTTACAAACTTCAATTTGATATATTTAAATTACAATTTGTTCTACAATTTTTCCCATAATTGGAATACTTATACATAATCGGGGAGTCCGATCTCACTAGCATCAAACCTGCATCCTTGTAGAAACCATCTGAAAAAACAAACCAATTCAAACTTTTTTGAAAAAAATTGGAAACCCCATGGGTACTAAATTTGTAAAGTCTCATTTCTATTAATAATTAAAGTTTATTTATTTATTCAATCATTCAGAATTATACATTTTACAGAAAAGTACCACAGGCTAACTTATGCTTAAAACGGTTCCAGTTATAATTTTCACTACCTATCTTCAATTTTTTCAAAAAAAATCCAATTTGGGAAAAAATAATTTTGAATTAGAACTCAAATGTATCAAATTGAATAAAAATTCTAATCCATCAAAGAGCTAACCATTACTGCTGACCACATTTTCTTCTGTATTTAATGCTATTGATGAAGTTGATAGGAAATCTGAAAAATATCAAAATGTGCCAGTTGTTTGCCTGAAAAATGTTGAGAATATTTTTAAATGGAGCTAAACACCAATTACTGCTGACCACATTTTCTCCTGTATCTAACGATATTGATGAAACCCTACCTACCAAAGTTTGATGTGACTATCAAACCTTAAGTGATGAAGACTGAGCAAGTCTGAGGGTTGCTCAGTCTTTATCTGGTAAGGCTTTGTTATATTAGGTTGGAAATGCTTGGTTAGAGGGAGCTCAATGGTTGGACTGGACTGCATTTGTTAGTTCGAGTTAGGCTTTGTTGGGTTGGGGATAATAAAAAACTCAGGTTACAAGGTTTGGGTTGAAAAAGGTTGGTTAGGGGAGGTAGGTTGGAAAGATTTTGCATAGAAAGGATTTGGTTAGGAGGCATTAGCTTAGAAACACTTAGGTTGAGAAATCTTAGGTTAGAGGATACTTAGGCTAGGAAACTGTTGGGTTGGGGGAAAAATTAGGTTAGAAAAAGCTTTGGTTTGTGAAAGCTTAGGTTAGGAAAAGCTTGGTTGGGGAAAGCTTCGATAGGAAATGCTTAGGTTAAAAAAAGCACAAGTAGGGAAAGCTTAGGTTGGGGAAAAATTGGTGAGGAAAGCTAAGGTTGGAAAAATCTAAGGTTAGGGAAAGCCTATGTTAGGAAAAGATAAGGTTAGGAAAAGCCAGGTAGGAGAAGCTAAGGTAGGAAAAGCTTTGGTTGGGGAAAGCTTAGGTTAAGAAAACCTTGGGTGAGGAATAAGCTTAAGTTGGGAAAAGCTTGGTTAGGAACGCTTAGGTTAGGAGAAGCTAAGGTTGGGAGAATCTAAGGTTGAGTGAAGCTTAGGTTAGGGAAAGCTTTGGTTAGTGAAAGCTTAGGTGAGGAAAAGCTTTGATTAGGAAAAGCTTTGGTTAGTGAAAGCTTGTTAGGAAAAGCTTTGAGTTAGGAGAAACTTAGGTTAGGAGAGCTGGGTTAGGAGAAACTTAGGTTAGGAAACTGTTGAGGAAATCATTTGAGTTAGGAGAAACTTAGGTAGGAGAAGCTAAGGTTGGAAAAGCTTAGGCTGGGAAAAAGCTCAGGTTAGGAAAAGCTAGGTTGGGAAAAGCTTAGGTTGGGAAAGTTAAGGTTAGGTAAAGCTTGGTTAGGTAAAACTTAGGTTAGGAGAAGCTAACGGAGGTAAAGCTTAGGGTAGGAAAGCTAGGGTTAGGGAAAGCTTTGGTAGTGAAAGCTTAGGTTAGGAAAAGCTTTACGTAAGGGAAAGCTTTGAGTGGGGAAAACTTAGGTTAGGAGAAGCAAAGGTTAGGATAAGCTTAGGTCAGGAAAAAGTCAAGTGTTAGGGAAAGCTTAGGTTAGAAGAAGCAAGGTTAGGAGAAGCTAAGGTTAGGGAAAGCCTATGTTAGGAAAAGATAAGATTAGGAAAAGCTCAGGTTAGGAGAAGCTAAGTTGGGAAAAGCTTTGATTAGGAAAAGCTTAGGTTGAGAAAAGCTGGGTGAGGGATAAGCTTAGGTTGGGAAAGCTTTAGGTTAGGAAAAGCTTTGATTAAGGAAGCTTTGGTTAGTGAAAGCTTAGGTTAGGAAAAGCTTTGATTTAGGAGAAACTTAGGTTAGGAGAAGCTTGGTTTGGAGAAACTTAGGTTAGGAAACTGTTGGGTTAGGAAAAGATTAGGTTAGAGGAAGCTTAGGTTTGGAAACTTTGGTTTGTGAAAGCTTAGGTTGGAAAAGCTTGGTTAGTGAAGGCTTAGTTGAGGAAAACTTTGAGTTAGGAGGAAATTAGGTTAGGAGAAGCCAAGGTTGGAAAAGATTAGATTGGGAAAAAGCTCAGGTTAGGAAAAGCTTAGGTTGGGAAAAGCTTTGGTTGGGAAAAGTTAAGGTTAGGTAAGCTTGAGTTAGTAAAACTTAGGTAGGAGAAGCTAACGTTAGGTAAAGCTCAGGTTAGGAAAAGCTTGGGTTAGGGAGAGCTTTGGTTAGTGAAAGCAT
>NW_024089572.1:0-5009 GCF_014356525.2 Nilaparvata lugens | reverse complement strand
AGTTAAGGTTAGGTAAAGCTTGGTTAGGTAAAACTTAGGTTAGGAGAAGCTAACGGAGGTAAAGCTTAGGGTAGGAAAGCTAGGGTTAGGGAAAGCTTTGGTAGTGAAAGCTTAGGTTAGGAAAAGCTTTACGTAAGGGAAAGCTTTGAGTGGGGAAAACTTAGGTTAGGAGAAGCAAAGGTTAGGATAAGCTTAGGTCAGGAAAAAGTCAAGTGTTAGGGAAAGCTTAGGTTAGAAGAAGCAAGGTTAGGAGAAGCTAAGGTTAGGGAAAGCCTATGTTAGGAAAAGATAAGATTAGGAAAAGCTCAGGTTAGGAGAAGCTAAGTTGGGAAAAGCTTTGATTAGGAAAAGCTTAGGTTGAGAAAAGCTGGGTGAGGGATAAGCTTAGGTTGGGAAAGCTTTAGGTTAGGAAAAGCTTTGATTAAGGAAGCTTTGGTTAGTGAAAGCTTAGGTTAGGAAAAGCTTTGATTTAGGAGAAACTTAGGTTAGGAGAAGCTTGGTTTGGAGAAACTTAGGTTAGGAAACTGTTGGGTTAGGAAAAGATTAGGTTAGAGGAAGCTTAGGTTTGGAAACTTTGGTTTGTGAAAGCTTAGGTTGGAAAAGCTTGGTTAGTGAAGGCTTAGTTGAGGAAAACTTTGAGTTAGGAGGAAATTAGGTTAGGAGAAGCCAAGGTTGGAAAAGATTAGATTGGGAAAAAGCTCAGGTTAGGAAAAGCTTAGGTTGGGAAAAGCTTTGGTTGGGAAAAGTTAAGGTTAGGTAAGCTTGAGTTAGTAAAACTTAGGTAGGAGAAGCTAACGTTAGGTAAAGCTCAGGTTAGGAAAAGCTTGGGTTAGGGAGAGCTTTGGTTAGTGAAAGCATAGGTTAGGATAAGCTGCGGGCCTCTTCCATATTGATTCTTCTACCAAATATTATTATAATTAGTCAATTCAATTCATTACATAATTGTGTGATTTGATTAATATTCAAAGGAGCTTGAAAACTGCATACTCACAAACTCCTGAATATTAAGTTCCAAGGACTCATCTGCTCTCCCATAATCATAATTTATCCTATTATATAAGCAATTTATGTATCTACTTCTTCTGCTTCAATCGTCCGATTGGTTGGCAGCTTTCCATCTTTGTCTGTGCAGAGCCAGCTATTTTAGTTGGGTATAGCTCTGGACCCAAAGCTGTGAATTCGTGAATTCGCTGTGTCTTATAATATGTCCTATCCAGAATGCCGTCTGTCCCTAAGAGATTTCAATAGAGTTTTTGTGTCTCTTCAGCCCTTTGAAATACTTCTTCATTTGTTATTCTATCGGTCCATTTTATTTTCAGCATTCGCCTCCAACACCATACTTCAAATGCATTAATTGCCTTTTCTTCCGCCTTACCGATAGTCCAGGTCTCTGAGCGATATAGTGCAATACTCCAGATACAACTCTTTATAAGTCTCTTTCTCAAATCCAAATTCAGACTTTTGGAGGAAAGCACATTCCGTTATTGATGAAAATGGCCTTGGCTTCTCTTATACGGCGCTTTATGTCTTCTTTGTCTTTCCATCCTCTGAAATATGCTGCCTAAGTATTTAATTTTTTTAAATTTATGTTTATCTGTTTATATTTTTATATCTGGTTATATGGTTATGTATGTTCAACGGATCTCGAAAACGGCTCTAATGATTTTCACGAAATTTGGAACATAGTAGGTTTATGGTATTACAATTTGATTGCACTAGTCTCATCCCTGGGAAAACTCGCTGAAGGACATGAAAGGATAATTCATCCTTGGAAAAACAGATGATGATTTCGTCGTCTGTCGATAACAGAAGATGCGTGTACCTGTGTGGGAGATCAGCTGTGTAATCAAATTAGCTTACCGTATCTCACGAGAAATCTAGAAATTCTAAATACACTCGATCAAGATAATCTGATTTGTTGACATGAGATGGTATATATCATGATTTCAAAGTTGATCATTATTTTACAGTTCTAAGTGATTTAGTGAGTGTTATTTTGTTGTTATTCAATTTGGTATGTAAACAATCAAAATTAGAACTTTTATGTTTTCAAATATTTTGACTGAAAATTTTACAAGAATCAAGTGTATGGAACATACCTACTTTTTGGAATATTTATAGTGTATAAATCAAAATTCGGGGAAGAAAACAGTTTTGGGCTGTGCCTGTTAGTCCTTCCCAATCATTTTAAATAATTGAATTCTGTTTATGAATTAATAAATAACGAGCGAAGCTCGGTGCCCGATATTTATTACTAATTAATATTATTGTCATTGCTATTTTTTGAATATTATTATAATTGAGTCAATTCAATTTATTAGCATGATGTCTAATTTGATTAATATTAAAGGAAGCATGACAACTGCATGCTCACAAACTCCTGAATATTAAGTTATAAGGACTCATCTGCTCTCCCTTAATCATAATTTATTATTATTAATTAATTATTGTCTTTGCTCATTCTTTGAATCATCATAATAGTAATAGTACTTATAGCCGAGATACGCAACGTATCTCGAGCAGTGTATGCTCTTTGATCTAAACAATGACACTACAGAATAATGAAAATATATTCTGGTGTTAACTGTTATTAGTTTGCTTATAATACGCTGGGATACGTTATACATCGCCCAAATACGCTACGGAGGTCTGAAACGGCCTTAAATTTTACGACGGTCTGAAACAGCCTCACAGTTTACATGCGGGCTACTCATGCAACACTACATCTTGTCAAAACATTGCACAACAATACAGAGACTCGTTTGCACAAAATCCGGTTAAATTTTACCGTGATTAATTTTACGAGAACAAATCAGAGGAAGCCTTTTTGATAAGACGGCTTCTCTGATTGGCTCTTGTGGAATTAATCATGATTGAGATTTAACCGGATTTTATGCAACCGGCACAATGTAAGATATTCATTGTACGTTGTTTTTCTCTAAAATTCACTGTCAACTAGTGTATTTATTTTGTGGACCCCTCAGTAGAATTAAATCGTAAGATTAACCACTTGATTTTCTACCTCATTTATTTTTAATTTACAGGAACTCATGTCAAATTGGGAAGCTCGAATGAGTAGTCACAGATGAATTACTACTCTTGGGCCCATCATTCCAGTTCAAATTGAACCGAGATAAACCAGCTGATCGTTAAGAACCGGAATCAGTGATGAGGAAAGATCTAACCTATACCTTATATTACTTATAAGTATATCTATATAACTTACTAGCCGTCAGGCTCGCTTCACTCGCCATATCCGTCTGGCCAGGGGCTCCGCCCCCTGGACCCCCGTGAAAATTAGATCAGCGGGCTCGCTTCGCTCGCCATATCAGACGATATAATATTCCCAGTAATAGCTCTGATTGAAGTAGCATTGCCCAATCAATTTTTCCGCGATAAATGCATTTCAATCTTCACTTGGTGCCAACCTAACAAAGTCAACTCAATTTAATGCCAACCTGACAAAATTATTAATTTATTTACCAGTTAACAACTGTTTCGAAGAGATACTCTCTCCAGATTATAGTTCTATATTGACATATGGTATGGACATTTTTCAATTATAATTAAGAGAATAGGAAGAATATACATGCTAAGAGCGAACTTAAAACTCTTAAAACCACCCTTAGAGTTAAAATATTGCCAAAAGATTTCTTAGTGCGCCTCTAAAGGACCAACTAACATACCTACCAAATTTGAACGTTTTTGGTCCGGTAGATTTTTAGTTCTGCGAGTGAGTGAGTGAGTCTGTCAGTCAGTCAGTGAGTGAGTGAATGCCATTTCGCTTTTATATATATAGACTATTACTTATAAGTAATAAAATATATAACTTATAAGTATTGATCTAACTCCTTAATAACTCCTAGCTCCTCTCTAACTACTCCCAGGATTACTAACTCCTCTCTGCCGGAATGTAGCACATTGGAATGAATTCATCGAGTGATCGTGGTTCTAGCTTTTATCGTAGATGGTGCAAATGACTCTTTTAATTTACTCCTCTAATGATTTCAGCATGAGTTTCAGACATACTTCTTCTGTGTTTATTGAATTTAGAAAGAAAACGCTGAGGAATAGCCAAACACATAAAATTTATAGTGGTGTGTATATTTATTCATTAAATTATCTATGCCTATTGAACAATTATTTTCAATGTATAAAACTTCTTTGTTTTATTTGCTCTGATAGTTTTGTGAACAGTAGATCTCTCGCAGTTATAAACCACAGCCTCCTCTAGTACTGTCAATCAGAGTGAATTATGTCCTGTCCTGTAGTGTTGGCAAGATATTAGTGTGTAAACAACTATTGGCTCTTTGGGTTGTTGTACCGACAATGCTAATACTTTGTTGTGAACAACTATGCTACTATCATTAAAAACTTACCGAGTTAAAAGCAGAGAAAAGTCAGGAGAAAATACTATGCTATTTCGAGTTATCAATTGCATGCTTCATTGAATGCAATTAATAATCTACACTACAGCTGATTTTCTACCAAGTTACATTGAGATATTGATTGCATGCAATTAATAATCCACTTAACAGCTGATCTATGATCAATAATTCTATAGTCTGATTTCTACGGTTCGAAAGAGACTCCTCATATAATATCCTAAACTACAAAATTTCAAAACAAACCTTATAATATATATGTCGACGCGAAATTCAAAAAGGAGCATACCTGTTGAATTTTATGAAAATCTATTGCCACGTTTCGCCGTAAATGTGGATCATATAAACATGAATATAAATATTCAAACATATAAACATAAAGATAAATGCAAAACCATCGATTTGAATCTTAGACCTCACTTCACTCGGTCAATTAAATGTTATACTATTCAAATTTGTATTGTAATTGTTTTGTTGAATAAACTTGATTTGATTTGATAGCCGCCTCCCTGAATCTGAATCCATACGCCATGAATCTGATCCGCCTACCTGAATCAAAAAAATCATACCTACTTTCCCTGTTGAAAGCGTCATGAGAGAGAGTAGATCTTATTTGATACGGAA
>NW_024089571.1:0-5195 GCF_014356525.2 Nilaparvata lugens | reverse complement strand
GTTAGAAGGAATAATAACGCCAAAGATAAACAATAAATTCGCGTTTTCTCAGTTATTTCATCAATTAATAGACAGAAAATGTTCAATTTGGTACAGAGATGTAGCTGGGATCTGAAAATCTTCTGATGAGGTGACTTCAATATTTCATCAAAGATACGCCCAAAATCAGCGTTTTTCAAACCTTTTTCTCAGCTTTCCTGCGTTTCTCAGTACTTCGACTTCTGATGGAATGAAGCATGCTCAAATGAAAAATGCAGGCGAGCGAAGCGAGCCCGCTGATCTCATTTTGGACGATCCAGTGGGGGTCCAGGGGCGGAGCCCCTGGCTAGACGGATTTCGCGAGCGAAGCGAGCGTGACGTCTAGTATGTTATACGTTAGCATGGATAGATTATTTTTTTACTTTCCTTGCCCTATTACCATAGGTAAGGAAAGTATTGCTTTCCGAAAAAATTAAGGTACCCCAATTTCTAAATTTCTATACGTTTCAAGGTCCCCTGAGTCCAAAAAGTGTTTTTTTGGGTATTGGTCTGTATGTGTATGGTGTGTGTATGTGTGTGAGTGTGTGTGTGTGGTGTGTGGTGTGTGTGTGTGTGTGTGTGGTGTGTGTATGAGTGTATGTGCGTCTGTGTACACGATATCTCATCTCCCAATTAACGGAATGACTTGAAATTGGAACTTAAGGTCCTTACACTATAAGGATCCGACACGAACAATTTCGATCAAATGCGATTCAAGATGGCGGCTAAAATGGCGAAAATGTTGTCAAAAACAGGTTTTTCGCGATTTTCTCGAAAACGGCTCCAACGATTTTGATCAAATTTATAGCTAAAATAGTCATTGATAAGCTCTATCAACTGCCACAAGTCCCATATCTGTAAAAATTTCAGGAGCTCCGCCCCATCTATGCAAAGTTTGATTTTAGATTCCAATTATCAGGCTTCAGATACAATTTGAACAAAAAAGCCGAGTGGAAAAGATTGAGCATGAAAATCTCTACAATTTATGTTCAGTAACATTTTCACCTAAATTGAAAATAAGCTCGAAATTCGAGAAAATGTGATTATCCAATTGCAAACTGTTGGCAACTGTTGATTCTATTGAATCATTCACTATGAAGAGATAGCAGACCTCGTGTGTCTACAGCGTTATTGTCCTGTCACCAGCTGGCTCAGATCTTTGAATAGTAGACTTGAGATGCGCGGGAACACTAGAGTCAGGTGATCAATTTTCATAACGGCAAGGAAAGTTGTGTGAGTGCGCCACACCAGATGTTTTATTCTTGAGATGTCTTACATGGGTGTCTCCATCTCAAATTAAATGATTCTTCAAGTGAATGAAAGAAAAAGTTATAAGGTAGAAATATCTCGTTAAATTGATTACAGAAGCATTGATTACATAATAATCAGTTTACTTAATTACTAATCACTATTTACTCTATTTACTATTGAATCATTAATTGCTATTCACTCTTCAATAAGCAAACTTCTTTCTCAAAATAGAGTGAAACCGTTTTTTTTAAATGAGATTATAGTTTAAACTGTCAGCCAAAATTGTACGGGAAGCGTTCAGCCTGTTTGTCACTCTAATGAGGTCCACGTTATAATGGAAGTGGAAAAAGATAGCAGAACAACGTTGCCGATCCTCAGTCTTGTCAATGCCTTCTATAGACGGTAGCTGATACAGGTTATTGATGTAATATCAACTGTTCATTCTCGTTTAAAATAATCAATTATATTTTATCAAGCAAGAAACGTAATTATAGTGAGGTCTAGGTTATAACTGCAGTGGAGAAAGATAGAAGAACAACGTTGCCGATCCTCTGTCTTGTCAATGCCTTCTAAAGACGGTAGCTGATACAGGTTTATTGATGTAATATCAACTGTTCATTCTCGTTTAAAATAATCAATCATATTTTATCAAGCAAGAAACGTAACTATAGTGAGGTCTAGGTTATAACTGCAGTGGAGGAAGATAGCAGATCAACGTTGCCGATCCTCTGTCTTGTCAATGCCTTCTATAGACGGTAGCTGATACAGGTTTATTGATGTAATATCAACTGTTCATTCTCGTTTAAAATAATAAATAATTATATTTCTTTAAGCGATCAATTTCAGTATTTAATTGACCGAAGCGAAGCTGAGGTCTTAGTTTCGACTCGATCGGCTTTTGTCTGTTTGTTGTTTGTACCGCAGTTACAGTCGCAGGTATTGTCCGATTTGGATGAAATTTGGTATGCAAGTTCTTTGAAACAAGGCGCGTAGAAACGTATGTGTAACGATTTTGGTAGACTCCGGTTTTTTTGTAAAATTTGAAAAACCATAAACTAACCTCAAAAGTTCTTTGAAGATACAGCAATTCATGCTCCTACTTTTTCCCTGCAACCAGTGTCTCTAGCACTTCAATGGAGGAAAATGATAGATGACAATCATGGCTGAATCTTCACAATATACTGTACTTACTGTACTGGCATTCTCATTAGATTGATTGATTGATTGAGTACTTTATTATGTAGATTACAATATCTACTGGCTTATACACTTATTACAATAGCTTACAATACAGCAAAATTATAGATGAATTACATAATATAGACTAAGAAAATAATATTGAACTGTATATGATATGAAAAAGCAATTTGTAATATAATAACTATAGATAATCATTATATTGTTATGCATCTACATAAATTGGAGGAGCTTTGGACATATCAATGTCCATTCTTCGGAAAGAATATTAAAATTGATTAGATGAGAGTTGTATTCATGAGCGAGGTCTACTGTTCGCAGAACTATATTTATATCTGTTTATTTACGTTCAACGGATCACGGAAACGGCTCTAACGATTTTCACGAAATTTGGAACATAGGGTTATGATATAAAGATTCGATTGCACTAGGTCTTATCCATGGGAAAACTCGCTGAACAACATTAAAAGAATAATTCATCCTTGGCTGAAACAGCTGGGATAGTAAAAAAGTGATCGCATCTCCCCGAAATTCATAAGCTGACGTATAGCCAGCTGTGAAATATAAACACGATCATTTTAGAGAATTGTTGTATGTTATCAATAAATAAAATAACGAGTGAAGCTCGGTGCCCCGATATATTTTATTAAGCAGAAAAAATATTATTGATAATTTCATAAATTAAGATGAATATTTTGTTGATAAGCATCAATTCTCTATTGTTAAAAGACGATTGGCAACAGAGCAAAGCGAGAAAGAGATAACGCTATCCGCTTTGTTGAATGATAGACAAGGTTAGCAATACCATTGCTAATCAAACTCTGTCATTATAACGAGCACATCACAATAGTAGAGTTGGTGGTCGAGTAACTGGCATACTAACTCTACTGTCCTAACTCTACTCTACTTACTTGGTCGAGTAATTGACTTCACAACAGTTGAGAATAGTAGATAAAGAGTGTTGTCTAGTGAACAGAAATAACCTTAAAATTTCAATACCTTCTAGTAGTTCTGTGAACAGTAGACCTCACGCAGTATTCTCATCCACAAGTACCTGATTGAAACTATAGACCTTATGGAAATACAGCAATAGACTGGCTTCTCCACACATCTGTGTAATCACTTGGCAGCTGATTTATGATGAATAATTCTATAGTCTGATTTTGGCGTATGAAGGAGGCTCCTTTTTCCTTTTATATTATCCTGAAATGCAAAATTTCCAAAAACCTTGTATATATGTCAACGCGCAATTAAAAAAGAATTTCATAAAATCTATCACCGCGTTTCGCCGTAAATGCGCAACATATAAACATAAAAACATTTAAACATTAAGAGAAATGCCAAACCGTCAACTTGAATCTTAGACCTCACTTCGCTCGGTCAATTATTATTCATTTTTGATCAGTCGAGAGGTAATCACCTTGTCTTGTCAGGTTAACGTATAGAATTGATATCATTCCTTAATTATAATTATTATTGATTCCATATTTTTTTTGCGCTCATTAGAAAAATGATTACAGTCCAAAGTAAATTCAACTGTATGTATAATACTATACACGTGATGATTATTATAGGAAGGTATCTAGGACATGCCAAACGTGATTATCCTTCTTCTTCTTCATCATCATCTTCTTCTTCTTCTTCTCCTTCTCCTTCTTCATCATCTACTTCGTCTTCACCTCCGTTTCCTTCTTCTTCTTCACTACCTCCTGTCTTCTAATCCCAATCTTACTTCTTCATCATTTCTCCTCCCCGTTCTCATGCTTCTCTTACTTCTTCTTCTCCTTCTTCCCCTGCTCTGTATTCTCCTTTCAATCACAAGTCAAATTACCTCTGTAGACTATAATTTCCATATACAGTAACTTATACGGTACTCTTGCATCAATTTTATTTCTGCCGTATTATTATTTTTCGTATTCGCATTTTTGCATGATAGTCATTACAGAGAAGATGGGAAGGAAATTCCTTCTATACAACAATATTATTTCCTTTCCCATCATATTATCCCTCTATAGTGAGGTCCACGTTATAATGGCAGTGTTGATTAGCAATGGTATTGCTCTCCTGTCTATCATTCGACAAAGCTGATAGCGCTAACTCTTTCTCGCTTTGCTCTGTTGACATATCGTCTTTTAACAATGTAGGATTAATCAATTATATTAACAAAATATTTTATCCTAATTATCAATATTCATTATGAAATTACTATTCTCAATTGTAGTGAAAACAGTAGTCGACCAAGTGAGTAGAGTAAAGTTAGCTCGGTAGAGTTAGTATGCCAGTTACTCGACCACTAACTCTACTATAGTCAGGTCCACGTTATAATGGCAGTGTTTGATTAGCCATGGTATTGCTATCCTTGTCTAGCATTCAGTAAAACGGATAGCGCTACCACTTTCTTCGCTTTGCTCTGTTTCCAGATCGTCATTCAACAATGTAGAATTATTCATTAATTCACAAAATATTTTATCTCAATCATGAGAATACATTACGAGATTATGAAAAATATAATTTCTTTATTCAATAAAACGGATAGTGCTATCTCTTTCTCGCTTTGCCTTGTTGCCAGATCGTCATTCAACAATGTAGAAAGTGTAATCAATTAACAAAATATTCCATCTTAATTATCAAAATTTATTATGAAATATGAAAAAATATAATTTCTTTTATTATAAATATAATTGATTATTTCAAACAAGAGTGAACAGTTAACAGTTAATATTACATCA
>NW_024089570.1:0-5412 GCF_014356525.2 Nilaparvata lugens | reverse complement strand
CGTTTAAGGAAAAATTGGTAGCACGGCAAATTCAATTGAGTGCGAGTGGGGCACAACCATGCAGGCCGCTATTCAGGATGTTAAAGGTGTTATGGCTACAGGTTTCGAAAGTGTTACTAGTCAAGTTCAGTCTCTCTCGCTCCAACAATCTCAAGGACATGACATGATCTCAAATAAAGTTGACGTGTTGGCAGATAAAGTTTCTCAGCTGTGTGATCACTTTCTTTCAACTCTTTCAGAATCGTGGAAACCATCGACTGCTATGAATTGTTCGTGTATTCATAATTCACATTTACCGATCGTCTCATCAACCTCTCAGCCAATTATTTCGTCGGTAATCCGAACGTGTCGTCATCCTAGTGCCGTTGCTGAGTTTTCAAATTTTGTTCAAGTCTTGCAATTTGGCTGTTCCAATTCGACTAATGTGTGTAATATCTGGATTTACCCTTATTTTAGAAACGTCAAAGAGTGTGTGACTCCACTTGGCAAGCGGACTGGTATTGAAAATTTTGTCTTTGTTTTTGATGCTAAAACCTCAGTGTATTTAGATCCGACTGCAACTGGGCTAACGATATTTGCCCTTCATTCGCGCCACGAGCTATTGGACCCCGTGTATCGGCAAGGATTTATAACTCTTCCTCGATTTGACTATAGCAATTCTCATTTTGGTAAGCTTGTGTATCGTCTTTGTGATTCAGCTGTTAATGCGGATAAGTTGATTGGTACTTTGACTCATGAAATTAGCACCTGGATGGTTGATTTGATGCAACGGGTTAAGCTTCCTTGGTCTCTTGTCGCGCAACAGCATTACAATGCTATTTTGAACAGCGAGGGTTTGTTTGTAAAGAAAGCGTTACTTACTGCAACTGAGAGTTCTACGTTGACTGAATTAGTGAATGCGTTTGGAGTTGCGAAACATGTTGACGTGATTGAGCGGGCGTTGTGGAAGTTTTCGAAGCAAATTCGTGCAGAGATAGTCTTTCCTTGTTTGATGGCCTCTGATAAGAGGAAGTACCATGCTGGAATTCACCATGTTCGTGACAATATTGTATCTGTACCTTGTGAAATTGAAATTGATATTGGACATGCATTATTTCACCCATGTTGTGCCCCTTCACATGCTAAGCATGTTGATCTATCGTTTCCAGACGTAAAACTTCCTTTGGCCAGATTTGGTCGTCGTTCCTTTTGTCCTGTATGTTTTCATGAGTTGCCGGGTGTACCCTTTGCCTTATTGTGTCAAATAAACTGCTTATTTTATCGAAAGATTGAGATCAACTATCTACCTACTTCCGCTGAGGCTTCGGAACTTCAACTTGTTCCTAAACCCGCCCGTATCATTGAGTATGACGTTTTGAAGGTGAATGGGTTACACGTTCCTCCCGTTGTTACCCTAGGTCGTGAGATTCAAAGCGACGATGACGACCAATAAGACTGATTATGTGCATTTGTGGCCATTTTTATAAGTCTGATTTTGGGATTTATTCCTTCTCAATTAGTTTGTAGAAATATATGTATCTGTTATAACGTAAGTAGATATATATATATATAATATATATATATATATATATTATATATATATATATATATATATGTACTCCATTTTTCGTAGTTTATTTTATACTTTTGGACATGTTTAGATCTATTTCTTGTTATTTAGATCTGAATTTTATGCATTTATTTTTAGTGTTATCAAGATTTATTAATTGTTATTATTAGTTCGTGTTTTATATTAAGATTTTATCATTAAGACTGTTCTGTACCAAAGTGTTATGGTGCTTCGGGACGAGAGTAGGGGGATGCTGCTGAGTGGGAAATCGGTTCAAGAAAGTTCAGGTTCTAATGAGTAAATATTTTTTACGCAGTAGCAAGATGGAGAGCAATAAAAATAATGAAGTTTTATCCAGTGAAAACATTCAAAACTTAGATGAAGAATCACAAGATTTAGACCTAACCTTAAACAATGACTCATCTACGCTATGCCAAAAAAAAAAAAAAAATTGTAATATTACATTTTTCTTCTCACATTTGAATCGAATCTTCAATTCGAGATCTATGGAACTTTATAGTAAATGTCAGAGTCATCAATAGACGGACAAACTTTTTGACGGAGAATTTATTATCGTAAATGTTTGTTGCATTGTTCCATAATGTCACCGAGGCAGGGTTAACAAATTACTAGTTAAATAGTTTATTTAAATCGAGATATATATAAAAATTTAAAATAACATTTTAAAATAAAGTTTTATTGAGAACAGATGTAGAATGTGAATTCTAAACTTATAAGTTATAATTTTTTGGTGACGTGTCTGTAAAAATCGATACTGAACGAGGCGTTGGCTTCGTGACTTGCAACTTATGTTTTTTCCTGTTCCAGCTTCTCTAGAAAAATGGCTGGCTACAAGTGTTGTCGTGGAGTTTTGCTCTAAATCATTTTCGTTTATTAATGTTTTAAATTGAGTTTTATATAAATTTTTACGTTCTGTTTTGTTCATAATTAGCTATTAGTGTAGTCAAGCCAATAGCCACTGTGTTTCAACTGTAAACTAGATAAGTATTTTAGTTCGTAGTTACTCTAAATAATTAGGCTTAAGATATTTTCTCTTTGTGTATTTGTGTATATTCATCTGAAGATTATAAGTTAATTTGCTCTGAAAACTGGATTTCTCATTCATAGGCAATAGATCCATTCACAGTTTATCAAGAATCTATTTAATTGGAGCCGACAACTATCCTTAGGTTGATAGGTGTTGAATGCTATTCCAACCGTTTAAGGAAAAATTGGTAGCACGGCAAATTCAATTGAGTGCGAGTGGGGCACAACCATGCAGGCCGCTATTCAGGATGTTAAAGGTGTTATGGCTACAGGTTTCGAAAGTGTTACTAGTCAAGTTCAGTCTCTCTCGCTCCAACAATCTCAAGGACATGACATGATCTCAAATAAAGTTGACGTGTTGGCAGATAAAGTTTCTCAGCTGTGTGATCACTTTCTTTCAACTCTTTCAGAATCGTGGAAACCATCGACTGCTATGAATTGTTCGTGTATTCATAATTCACATTTACCGATCGTCTCATCAACCTCTCAGCCAATTATTTCGTCGGTAATCCGAACGTGTCGTCATCCTAGTGCCGTTGCTGAGTTTTCAAATTTTGTTCAAGTCTTGCAATTTGGCTGTTCCAATTCGACTAATGTGTGTAATATCTGGATTTACCCTTATTTTAGAAACGTCAAAGAGTGTGTGACTCCACTTGGCAAGCGGACTGGTATTGAAAATTTTGTCTTTGTTTTTGATGCTAAAACCTCAGTGTATTTAGATCCGACTGCAACTGGGCTAACGATATTTGCCCTTCATTCGCGCCACGAGCTATTGGACCCCGTGTATCGGCAAGGATTTATAACTCTTCCTCGATTTGACTATAGCAATTCTCATTTTGGTAAGCTTGTGTATCGTCTTTGTGATTCAGCTGTTAATGCGGATAAGTTGATTGGTACTTTGACTCATGAAATTAGCACCTGGATGGTTGATTTGATGCAACGGGTTAAGCTTCCTTGGTCTCTTGTCGCGCAACAGCATTACAATGCTATTTTGAACAGCGAGGGTTTGTTTGTAAAGAAAGCGTTACTTACTGCAACTGAGAGTTCTACGTTGACTGAATTAGTGAATGCGTTTGGAGTTGCGAAACATGTTGACGTGATTGAGCGGGCGTTGTGGAAGTTTTCGAAGCAAATTCGTGCAGAGATAGTCTTTCCTTGTTTGATGGCCTCTGATAAGAGGAAGTACCATGCTGGAATTCACCATGTTCGTGACAATATTGTATCTGTACCTTGTGAAATTGAAATTGATATTGGACATGCATTATTTCACCCATGTTGTGCCCCTTCACATGCTAAGCATGTTGATCTATCGTTTCCAGACGTAAAACTTCCTTTGGCCAGATTTGGTCGTCGTTCCTTTTGTCCTGTATGTTTTCATGAGTTGCCGGGTGTACCCTTTGCCTTATTGTGTCAAATAAACTGCTTATTTTATCGAAAGATTGAGATCAACTATCTACCTACTTCCGCTGAGGCTTCGGAACTTCAACTTGTTCCTAAACCCGCCCGTATCATTGAGTATGACGTTTTGAAGGTGAATGGGTTACACGTTCCTCCCGTTGTTACCCTAGGTCGTGAGATTCAAAGCGACGATGACGACCAATAAGACTGATTATGTGCATTTGTGGCCATTTTTATAAGTCTGATTTTGGGATTTATTCCTTCTCAATTAGTTTGTAGAAATATATGTATCTGTTATAACGTAAGTAGATATATATATATATATATATATATATTATATATATATATATATATATATATATATATGTACTCCATTTTTCGTAGTTTATTTTATACTTTTGGACATGTTTAGATCTATTTCTTGTTATTTAGATCTGAATTTTATGCATTTATTTTTAGTGTTATCAAGATTTATTAATTGTTATTATTAGTTCGTGTTTTATATTAAGATTTTATCATTAAGACTGTTCTGTACCAAAGTGTTATGGTGCTTCGGGACGAGAGTAGGGGGATGCTGCTGAGTGGGAAATCGGTTCAAGAAAGTTCAGGTTCTAATGAGTAAATATTTTTTACGCAGTAGCAAGATGGAGAGCAATAAAAATAATGAAGTTTTATCCAGTGAAAACATTCAAAACTTAGATGAAGAATCACAAGATTTAGACCTAACCTTAAACAATGACTCATCTACGCTATGCCAAAAAAAAAAAAAAAATTGTAATATTACATTTTTCTTCTCACATTTGAATCGAATCTTCAATTCGAGATCTATGGAACTTTATAGTAAATGTCAGAGTCATCAATAGACGGACAAACTTTTTGACGGAGAATTATTATCGTAAATGTTTGTTGCATTGTTCCATAATGTCACCGAGGCAGGGTTAACAAATTACTAGTTAAATAGTTTATTTAAATCGAGATATATATAAAAATTTAAAATAACATTTTAAAATAAAGTTTTATTGAGAACAGATGTAGAATGTGAATTCTAAACTTATAAGTTATAATTTTTTGGTGACGTGTCTGTAAAAATCGATACTGAACGAGGCGTTGGCTTCGTGACTTGCAACTTATGTTTTTTCCTGTTCCAGCTTCTCTAGAAAAATGGCTGGCTACAAGTGTTGTCGTGGAGTTTTGCTCTAAATCATTTTCGTTTATTAATGTTTTAAATTGAGTTTTATATAAATTTTTACGTTCTGTTTTGTTCATAATTAGCTATTAGTGTAGTCAAGCCAATAGCCACTGTGTTTCAACTGTAAACTAGATAAGTATTTTAGTTCGTAGTTACTCTAAATAATTAGGCTTAAGATATTTTCTCTTTGTGTATTTGTGTATATTCATCTGAAGATTATAAGTTAATT
>NW_024089569.1:0-5186 GCF_014356525.2 Nilaparvata lugens | reverse complement strand
GGTTCGGAGAGGTACCTCTCTAGATATAGTTCTATATTAACATATGGTATGGAATTTTTCAATTAGATTAAGAGAATAAGAAGAATATACATGCTAAAAGACGAACTTTAAACCCTTAAAAACCCCCTAGAGTTAAAATATTGCCAAAAGATTTCTTAATGCGCCTCTAAAGGGCAACTGAGATACCTACCAAATTTGAACGTTTTTGGTCCGTAGATTTTTAGTTCTGCGAGTGAGTGAGTGAGTCGACAGTCAGTCAGTCAGTGAGTGAGTGCCATTTCGCTTTATATATATAGAGAAGAAGATGTAACAAAATAATTCATCTCAATTATGAATTATTGAAAATAGAATTCTTGGCTTAATAAAATAATTTGATTATTTAAACGAGAATGAACCGTTAATAAATTACATCAATAAACCTGTATCAGCTACCGTCTATAGAAGGCATTGACAAGACAGAGGATCGGCAACGTTGTTTTGCTATCTTTCTTCACTGCTTTATAACGTGAACCTCACTATAGTGGCATTTGATCATGGTTAAAATTCAACAGGTTTTGTGGAACCGGGCCAAAGACTTCAATTGTTGACCGAGCGAAGTGAGGTCTAAGATTCAAGTCGACGGTTTGGCATTCCTTTATGTCAATGTTTGAATGTTTAAATGTGTGTATGTTTATATGTTTGTATGTTTCTATGTTGCGCATTAACGGCGAAACGCGGCAATAGATTTTCATGAAATTTGACAGGTATGTTCCTTTTTTTAATTGCGCGTCGACGATTTACAAGGTTTTGGAAATTTTGCATTTCAAGGATAATATAAAAAGAAGAAGGAGCCTCCTTCCATACGCCAATATTAGAGTAAAAATCAGACTATAGAATTATTCATCATAAATCAGCTGACAGTGATTACACAGATGTGTGGAGAAGCCAGTCTATTGCTGTATTCCATAAGGTCTATAGTTTCAATCAGGTACTTGTGGATGAGAATACTGCGTGAGGTTCTACTGTTCACAGAACTACTAGTAACGTGGACCTCATTATAGATCACATCAAAAACTGTCAGAACTTCACATCTTCTTCCTCAATACTTGAAACCCACTCTGCCCTATATTTCATCATTTATTATTTAGTTTTAGGATGTAGAATTCATTGTTCTGTTGATATCTATTTTTAGTAATTTGTTGAAAAATTGGCTTGGAATCCAATAACTTCAAATCTCGTAGGCCTACTTTCAGTATTTTTTCTGATGTGAATGGAGAAATTAAATTTCAAATTTCAAAAATTTAAAATTTTATGTTTTGTTACAGGGCACCTTAACTACAGAACACAAGAAATAGTGAAAAAACCTGGGCCTTAGTAGATGCCGATAAGTCTAAACATGGCAGGATTTCTTTTATGAGTGGTTTATCAATTTTCTATAATTAAAAACATATTCAATGAGTTAAATTATTATTGGTTAATTGATTCTATTTACACAATCCTATTATATTAAGCAATCAATTTCTGTATTTATATATCTGGTTATTTTTAATATGGCTATTTTTATATCTGCTGGTTATTATGTTTTTACGGATCTCGAAACGGCTCTAACGATTTTCACGAAATTTGGAACATGGTTGGTTATGATATAAAAAGAAAAATAAAATCTTAGTACCATTTTTGAAATATTTAAATCACAACATGTTTCGGACATTGATGCATTTCAAGTGATACGAAATAAATAAATAATGCTAGAAGATTCTTATTTGATCATATGTTAGTGTATTCATATGATTTTATGAACTAAAACTATAAATTGTGGATTAAATTCTATTAAAAATGGGGTATTGGTGTCTAATTGGATTAAGTTTATTAAGTTTATATGCTGTGATTAGATATTTCAAAAAGGGAACTAAGTTTTATATTTTTCTTTCTATTTTTATAAAAGTAGCCCTTTTCAGAAATGAGATAAATAGGTTTATGATATTAAGATTCGATTGCACTAGGTCTCATTCTTTGGAAAACTCGCTGAACGACATTAAAAGGATAATTCATCCTTGGAAAACAGATGATACTTCGTCGTCTCTCGATAACAGAAGATGCGTGTGCCTGTGTGGGAGAGAGACAGAATTATTTCCAGCTGTGTAATCATAATCATCAGCGAGAAATTTTATCTAGCTAGACAATTTCATCGATTTGATCAACATAATCTGATTTGTTGACATGACATGATAATCTCCTAAACTAGAGTATATCATAATTTTCAAAGTTGATCATTATTTGACAATTTCAAGTGATTAGTGGTGTTATTTTGTTACGGTATTCAATTTGGTTTGTATATCTAAATTATATTTTTTTGTTTTTCAAATGTTTGAACAGAAAATTGAACCTGAATTCAAGTGTATGGAACATAACCTACTTTCTGGACTATTCATAGTGTATAAATCGAAATTCGGAAGAAACAGTTTTGGGCTGTGCTGTTAGTACTTCCCCAATCATTTTAAAGAATTGTGTTCGGTTATCAAAAGTCAATAAATAAATAACGAGCGAAGCTCGGTGCCCCGATATTCTCCAAATAAATAAACAGGAGTTTTAAATATCTTCTCATAAATAAAAATCGACTCCCAAATTTGGACATTCAATAACTTTTATGTGTGCACCGAATTGATGATTTTTTCAGTTGTGTTCGTTATGTTCAGGACCAGGTTTATGGCCTATCAAATTTATAATCCAACTTCAGGACTCTTTCCTACGGTCTTCAAAGTTTCATGTAATCCTTATGGAAGAAGATTGTGAGTGGCCACACACAGAAATAAAAATCACTGTTATAATCATTGCGTCATACAACAGCCGTCGGTAGATAGTAGACAAGAGTGTGTGCTGCTCCATAACCGCCCATGTTTTTTATTCTAAACGCCCCGACTAAAAGCAAAATGACTGTTCTGTGTGTAACCATCAGCGGCCTCAGGTAAGGACTTGCTCTAAAGATATTACCTTGTTTCAAATAATTGTGCTTTCTTCGGTGTTCAGACTTAATTTATTTTTAGTCAATTATTATTTTTCCTACAGTTACGTTGAAAGTGGCCATTGCTGCACTGATAACAGAACGCAAAGAATCACTTTCCGCTCTAGTGCGGGAAAAATTTTTCTGCACTCCAGATTTGCAACATGGCAACGCAAAATACTTAGTAGGCTATATGGAGCAACAGTGCAGCAAAATCAAAATGAAGTTGGTAACAGTGACTGCTGTGGCTGCTATAGTGAGCAGAGGTGCAACCAAGCACAACGCGCTAATTATAAGTATATATTATAACCAAGGACAACATATTTATTCAAGTTGACAATAAATTAAGGTTTTTATCAATAATAAAATTACACAGAAAAACATTTGATGCATTTCAGGCAATTTTACCCATAATTACCCACTTTTCATATTCAATGGTAACTGTAGGAAAAACTTAATGTGAAATACGTGCGCAAAGTTCCTCTGCTGCACTCAAGAAACCATTCCGCCCTCGCCTACGGCTCGGGCGAAAACGTTTCTTTCGGTGCAGCAAACTGTCACTTTGCGCACTAGTTGCACAAATAACTATTGCAGTGGAAAATTATCTGTATAAATAAATGCCGCATCGCACTTCCTCAGATGTGCATCCAACTAAAGTTTGTCATGAGATGCATTAAACTATTTGGCGGTACGAAGTTCGCCGGGCCAGCTAGTTATTGATATACGGTCTAAAAATATTTCAATACCTGGAAAATAAATAAATTGGTAGATTAATTGGCCTTATTTCATTAATTACTAGATAGAATGAATAGGATAGTCAAAAATGTAATATTGTTGGATTAATTCAAATAAGAATGATTGGGATTTTATATCTTCAACTTCCACTAGATGGCACTTTGTCATGAGAAAAAATTTCTACAACAAAACTTGTTGTAGGAATAATATTGATGATAGTATTGATTAATATTGATTATAATGATACATTAAATCTTAAAAAAAACATGTACATTACAAAACATGTTGTGAAAAGATAATTTAAAGGTACCGTACTGAGATCTATATTTTATTTCTATTAAATTAGCCTAAAGAAAAAAATACAATAATATTAATTCTTAATTGTTACGGTTATCAGTATGTACAAAATAATTTTTTTTTAATATTTTCTCTTTCCTCCTCTCTGTAATTATATATTGTAGACTAGGCCTACATTAATATGAATCATAGTTTTTTTATCGTACATCATCAATTATTATTATAAACAATATTGTAACATTATTGTACGATCAATTTATAATATTGTTATAAGTTACAAGTTTTTGACTGTAATCTTCTGACGTTATTCAACTGTATGGAAATTTTCTGTATTATTGTGAATAAAATGAATATTCTATTCTATTCTATTCAAATGCTTTTTTTATTTATTTAGCGTATGGCAGATAAACAACACATATAAAGCTCATGAGTATCAAATGTCTACATATTATACACTATATTTTTACAATTTCTTCAAGATTTATAGTTTTGGTCAGGAGAACATAAGTTTGTCTGACCGCCATTATATGCTAGTCCATTTATTTATCATTTATTTATATTTTACAAAGGCGACTTTCTAGAAGTATTGAAGCCTAGTTGATGATGAATGAAATGAAATGAAATGAAATGAAATGAAATGAAATGAATGAAATGAAAATGAATAAATGAATGAAAAAAATACTCATTTTGATGAGGTATTCCAAATGAAATACTCATGATGATGGGATGAATGATAACACAATGAAGGTAGAGTTATGAATGAATAAAAATTATAGGTTATGTTATCCTCTTGAATTGATTTGAGTCCACTTTCAGTCCGAAATAAATTAACTAGAAATTTTGAATTGATTTGATTAAAAACGAATATAATAGAATGATTACATTCAATACACTCTCAGAACTTGAGAATATTGAGTTACCCAATGTGCACCATGGTGGCGAACTATCGTTACACATATTCAAGTAAATGCTTATTACATATTACATATCACATATTATTAGTATTCTGTAAACAGTAGACCTCACGCAGTATTCTCATCCACAAGTATCTGATTGAAACTAAGACCTTCTGGAAATACAGCATAGACTGGCTTCTCCAACATCTGTGTAATCACTTGTCAGCTGATTTATGATGAATAATTCTATAGTCTGATTTTTACTCTAATATTGGCGT
>NW_024089568.1:0-3934 GCF_014356525.2 Nilaparvata lugens | reverse complement strand
GTTTCTTCTTCTGCTTCATGGAAAGGAATTTTTAAAGCATTGTACTAGTCAGAAAATTTGATCCATCTTCTTCTACATCACTTCCAGTGGAAAGAGGGAAGATTTGCCTCAATAATCAAAATTTTTAATCTATTTTTGAATTCCACTGGTGTTGGATGAGAGTATTGGTTTCCAATCCCCCTATTCTTGAGAAGAAATTCTCCAACACATCATGATTCAGCTTATGGGTAAGGATGAATTCCAAACCATATGACTTCTGTAGATAATTGAAAAGTCCCTTCATAGATGATATTGTCATCAATATCCCTTTTTGGAATGGCATTGATGATTTTTACTTCCCATCCTTATTTCAAAAATCAATTCTTCCATTCGATTCAATATGCATTCTTGCTCAGTCAACTCAACACCAGATGCACTATGCCACGGTTTTCTTCGATCATTCACAAATCTAGAAATCATCATATAAAAAAACTTATCAACCAATTCAAAAAAAATCACTCCATTCAGGATTTTTTTGATGTTTCAATTTGAGGAGAGTTGCTGAATGGTGTGAAAATAATTAAACCGACAAGCTGACCTTCTATCTCATATTTCCACAAACTTCCAAATGTAAATTCGTCAATTTTGGAGCTAGCTTCAGTTCATCTCCTTCTATGATGCTCTTGATATTATTTTTCTCCAACACTTGACCTTTGGAAAATTTATTCCATGATCAAGGAAGTTGTTCCTGAGCAATTTCAGAAGATGTAACACATCATTAAATACCAATATATGATGAGAGGTGATTGATGGGTGATTGAAGAATGATTTTGCAATTGTCACATTCAATGAATTCCATAGACTTTGGTTCCCTCCACCCATGTCATTCACTACACTAACAACTTTGAAGTCCGATTTTTGTAGTTCAGAAATAAATTCAAAAAGAATATATTTTGTCATTTTTTGATCAAATGCATATTATATTATTTGCTTCCATTTCCTACATAGACTCCCAGCCATCACAACCTGAACTTTTGAGCGTGGTTGAAGAATTTGGTCTTCTCTTTTGTCATACACTACACGTGAATACTCATCTCATCAAAGCTCAAGATAGTCAATTTCTCGATTGTCTCCATAGCTTTCAATTTTGCTGTCATGAATGTGAGAACTTCTTTTATAAGTCCTGGAAGACATTTAATATTCCTTGTCCACATTGATAGAGTTGACAATCCTGGTAATGGTAAGTTCATTTTTAATCTTAGATAATTGTATGCTCTCCTAGATAAAGAACAAAGTGTTAATGCTGGAACAATATCACTTTCACAAGTCAGTATCTGTTGGAAAAAACGGGATTGTGTTCCTTGTATGTTATTAGACAAAGCATATAACTTAGGTAATTCATTTTCCAACGCAGCACCGATGATAAATTGATGTAAGGTATGTAGAAGTATGATAAATCAGGCACCAGAATACTGAGTGTAATTCATGGAAACGTAAAATTAAATCATGAAGACATATTATATTTTCTTCTCTTCTTCTTCTTCTTCTCTTTTTTCATGTAAATGTGTGCCAAGTTTTTTCGTGATCGGATATGGCATGTAAAATCTAGGGGCGCAGCTCATTATTCATGCCGGCTCAGCTCAACACATTCTGAGCGCAATCGGTAGAACATGTTTTCTATTTCCTTCTCCAGTTTCTCACTCGGCTATCGGTCTGATGGATTCGATCTTTTGCGACAAAATTCAAAACTTTTCTACCAAATGGGATTCGACTATTTGCGACAAACTACAAAACTTTTCGACCTAATAGGATTCGACCATTTGCGACGAACAGCAACATTTTTCTATCAAATGGGATTCGACTGTTTGAGAATCGGTCAGATGGGAAAATCAAATTTTCGACCTTTTGCGACAGTTGAGATTTTCGGCCAAATGAGATTACTATTAAAACTTTTCGATCATTTGGGATTCGACCATTTGGGAAAGTTCAAGTTTTAGTGGCATGTCAAATGACCGATTCCCATTTGGCCGAAATTATTATTTTGTTGCAAAAGATTGAAAATTGAAGATTCCCAAATGGTAGAATTGAAACTTGTACTTTCCCAAATGGTCGAATCCCAATGATCGAAAGTTTATAGTAATCCCATTTGCCGAAAATCTCAACTGTCGCAAAAGGTCGAAGATTTTATTTTCCCATCTGACCGATTCTCAAACAGTCGAATCCCATTGATAGAAAAATGTTGCAGTCGTCGCAAATGATCGAATCTCATTGGCTAGATGGGATTCGACCATATGGGAAAGTATACTTTCGACCTTTTGGGATTCGACTATTTGCGACAAACTACAAAACTCTTTACCTTTTCGACCATTTGAGACGAACAGCAACATTTTTCTATCAAATGGGATTCGACTGTTTGAGAATCGGTCAGATGGGAAAATGAAATCTTTGACCTTTTGCGACAGCTGAGATTTTCGGCCAATGAGATTACTATAAAACTTTTCGACATTGGGGATTCGACCATTTGGGAAAGTTCAAGTTTTAGTGGCATGTCAAAGACCGATTCCCATTTGGCCGAAATTATTATTGTTGCAAAAGATTGAAAATTGAGATCCCAAATGGTAGAATTGAAACTTGTACTTTCCCAAATGGTCGAATCCCAATGATCGAAAAGTTTTAATAGTAATCCCATTTGGCCGAAAATCTCAACTGTCGCAAAAGGTCGAAGATTTTATTTTCCCATCTGACCGATTCTCAAACAGTCGAATCCCATTTGATAGAAAAATGTTGCTGTTCGTCGCAAATGATCGCAAATGACCATATGGGAAAGTATACTTTCGACCTTTTGGGATTCGACTATTTGCGACAAACTACAAAACTCTTTTACCTAATAGGATTCGACCATTTGCGACGAACTACAACATTTTTCTATCAAATGGATTCGACTGTTTGAGAATCGGTCAGATGGGAAAATGAAATCTTTGACCTTTTGCGACAGCTGAGATTTTCGGCCAAATGGGATTACTATTAAAACTTTTCGATCATTTGGATTCGACCACTTGGGAAAGTACAAGTTTCAATTCTACCATTGGGAATCTTCAATTTTCGATCTTTTGCGACAAAATAATAATTTCGGCCAAATGGGAATCGGTCATTGGCATGCCACCATATCATCTTATTGTCATTTGGAAGAATAAAAAGTATAAACTCAACCTCTTACATAATTGAACATAATCTTTTAGGTTATTTAGACAATCAGAAAAAAAATAAAAATACTTGGACAATTTCCTGATATTCAGATTACCTCAGATTTGCTAGAGCTATGACCTTCCTGTTTTGCTTTCGGAAGTGCCTAATAAACAATTATTTTCATATTTATATTGTTTATTTTTCTGTGTGGCGAAAAATAACGTTCTCACCATGGGCAAAAATGTTTTTCCGGCTCTCAATCTTTTCTAGTCCTCGGCCTACAGCCTCGGACTTGAAAACCGATTTCGAGCCGGAAAAATCTCATTTTCGGCCCTAGGTGCAAAATATACTATTACAAAACCTTGACAAAAATACTGGATGTAGAAGTAGATTCGGAGAAATTGTGGGGGCTTGCAACTAAATTAGGCTAACTTTATTGTATTTGATAAAATAGGTTATAACCTAATGTTGCAAACTGAAATCAAGGTACGATACATACTCTTCTTTCAAGCTTGCCATTTCTGAAAAGTTCTATAACCTGTCTAAAGTGCTGATTTTGGACAGAGGGTACTTTAGTTAAAAAATTTACTCCAACCAGTGTAAAAAACAACAATCAACCAATAGTTATTTGTGCAACTAGTGCGCAAGTGTCAGTTTGCTGCACCGAAGAAACGTTTACGCCGAGCCGTAGGCGAGGGCAGAATGGTTTCTTGAGTGCAGTAGAGGAACTTTGCGCATGTATTCACATTAAGTTTTTCCTACAGTACCA
>NW_024089567.1:0-2500 GCF_014356525.2 Nilaparvata lugens | reverse complement strand
ATATCAACTGCCAAAAGTCCCATATCTGTAAAATTTCAGGAGCTCCACCTCATCTATGCAAATTTTGATTTTTGATTTCCAATTATCAGGTCTCAGATATAATTAAACGAAAAATTTCTAGTGGTAACGATTGAGCATGGACATCTCTTCAATTAATGTCCAGGTTATTTCACCTAACATTGAAAATAAGCTTGAAATTAGACAAAATGTAATTATTCAATTGCAACTGTTGGCAACTTGTTCTATTGAATCATTTACTATGAAGAGATAGCAGATCTCGTGTGTATCCAGCGTTATTGACCTGTTACCAGCGGCTCAGATCTTTGACTTGAGATGTGCGTTTACACTAGCGTCAGGTGATCAATTTTCATAATGGCAAGGAAAGTTGTGTGAGTGCGCCACACCAGATTTTTATGTTCAGCTGTCAAACATTTAGTACTTTGAATTCATTGAAAAGATCGCTTTTAGGATAAAGTTGGGTTTGCTAGAATGGTTTAATAATATTTTTTTGAATCATGAAAAGTTTTTCAAAATGTGGTGTTCAAGGCTCCACCCCAAGCTCTTATCCATATTGTAAAAGAGCTTGTGCATAAGAGAAGTAGATTAATCAAGCTATTTTCAAGTTATTAGTTCTCCAATTTGATGGAATTTCTATACATATAGAAATTTATTCTCAAAACATGCGTGTTTATATGAATGTTCCATCTCAGTTATAGATCCAACAGTATCCATGTATTTTACTGGTCCTTTTTCGAATTTCAGGACAGAAGCAGTAATTTGTTGATTGTTGACAAATACTTGGTGTATTTAATACTTTCTATTTCATGAGGTTGTGTTTGGGCATTGGGTGAGAGTCATGAATATGCTTTTAGAATCATTTAAGGTAAGCTGATGTCATCGAGCCATGATTGTGCTACTCTGAGACCATTTTCTGCGCTAAGGCGCACGTCCCTTCAGAAATTGCCAGTGAAAGTGAGAGCGGTATCATCAGCAAAGGATACGATGGAGCAGTTCCAATGTCAACTTTAAGAAAATCATTAATATAAATTTAGAAAAGTATTGGTGATAAAACAGTGCCTTGAGGAAGACCATATTTCAGTAAGTTTTTTATACTTGATAAAGTATTCAGCATAAGTATTGATACCGTTCAGTTAGATAACTATTGAATAGTTTGAGAGGTGAGCCTCTGATTCCAAGGTGTTCAATCTTCTCTAATAATCTTGACTGAGATACAGTGTCAAAAGCCTTTGCCAAGTTTAAGAAAGTTGTTAAAGTTTCCTTTTTACTGTTATAGTTTCCAATATTCTTTCCAAAAAGTCGGATATTGCATCTCTGTCTCTATGCCACTCTTAAATCCATATTGATTTCTATTGATAATTCTATGTATATCAAATAACTGCCAGTCTTTTTTATAATTTTCTCCATCATTTCAGCTGAATTATTCATTGAACTTATTGGGTGATAATTTGAGAGGTTTGATTTATCATCTGATTTATAAAGAGGAACAACTTTAGTAACTTTGAATAGTTAGGAAAATAAACCTACCAAAAATCATTTATTTATTATCATTTTAAGAGGCTCACCAATATAGTCTGAGTAGATTCTTGCCCACACCTTCTATACCAGAATCCCAGTGTCGCTCTGGGCTGGCTAGACTCAGTCGCGTCTGGGGTTGGGACGCAGCAGGGGACGGGAGGCTGGTGGGGCGTCATCACCACCCTCGTCTAGTAGGGGGTTGGAACAGGGTCTTGAGTACTTTGCTGAAATGCTTCCTCTTTAGGAAGGAGGGGCAGTACTTTCGCACTGCATACAGGGTTGGGCGTGGAGTGAGAGGAATAGAAAACGAATATGGTGTCTGTTGTGAGGGGGGGCTCTGGTACGGAGAGAAACGTTCACGATTGCCACTAGATGTTCTCTTGCTATTTGGGTTCGAAATAGCAAGGTATAAGAGCCTCGGAGCTGGTCGCCATAGCTGGTCACCGAGACCCCAACCTCCAGCTGTTTCCTGTGGCCAGAATCGCGTCTCGAGGTCGAGAAAGGCCTCCCAAGCCTTACTCGAGGTCTTCTTGCTATCTAGGTCGGAAATAGCAAGGTAGGAGAGCCCTTGCACCGGGTGTCACTACTGGTCACCGGGTCCCTAACCTCAGGCACCGGCTATTTCCTGTGGCCAGGATCGCGTCTCGAGGTCGAGAAAGGCCTTCTCAAGCCTTAATCGAGGTCCTGTTGCTATTCTAGGTCGAAATAGCAAGGTATAGGAGCCCTTGCACTGGGGGCGCACTATGGTCACTGGGTCTCCATACTCAGGACTGGCTATTCCTGTGGCCAGAATCGCGTCTTGAAGGTAGAGAAAAGGCCTTCCCAAGCCTTGCTCGAGGTCCTCTTGCTATTCTAGGTCGAAATAGCAAGGTATGGGAGCCCTTGCACTGGGCGTCACTACTGGTCACTGGGTCCCTAACCTCAGGCACTGGCTATTTCCTGTGGCCAGGATCGCGTCTTGAGG
>NW_024089566.1:0-5191 GCF_014356525.2 Nilaparvata lugens | reverse complement strand
TTCATCACAAAAACCATGAAGCAAAATGACACCGGCGCATCCAATTGTGCGCAGGATGTCGTCTGTGTCACGATACAAACAAGTGGACGGAGAATGGGTTCTCATCTCTTCATGTTAAAAGTAATTTACCTCGCACTTTAGATCCATAAATATTCTCCCTCCTAATTGTTGTCATATTCATTCAGTGATGATCAGTATTAAAATTACTGTAATATTAATGGAATCAAGTATAATATACGGAACAAATATGATACAATAGGTAGAATTTATTGCTTTGGGAGGTGCTATTTGACTATTAGCCAGTGAATAAAAGGTTTTTTTGATCCGAAAATTAAATAAAAGCTGAATCATTTACCATCGATAGAACCTCCCAGAGGGTCATTCTCTCAAAGTCCCAAGAAATCCCCTAGGAGCTTTCCCCCAGCCCTCCTCAAAGTTGAAAAATGCAGGTAATCACGGAAAATCATTATCTCTGTACCCATTGATCGGAAACAGTTCTATTATATGCCATTCGATTCTTTACATTATGGACAACAATATTAGTTATATCCATTTTTCAATAAATTAACAGTTTCTTGAGAAAATAATATATATGTAAAAAAATTACATTATTTTTTTGTGAAAGTAATGAGAATTTTATTCAGTCTTTTTACAATATTATCAATTTTGAAGTAGTAATGTTCCATTGCAAAACTTTCAGATCATACCATATGACTAAGAATTTTTGTTTCAATGAGAGAGACTGTACTTGAAAAAGTGTAATAAATACTGTTTTGTATTTTATTGGAGTAATTTCTTATCCTTTACAAAGCGGACTGATGTGTAGTCCTTGTCACTTTGTACCTGGTTTTATAGTGAGGCCCAGGTTGCAATATGAGTGAAAAAGATAGGTCAAAAGTGTTACCTATTCTCTGCGTTATCACTGCCTTTATATTAGATAGCTTTCAGTAGGTCATTCATCTAATAATATAGTTGATCTTCATTCTTATTAATTAATATAATCAATTATTTCATTTTCAAGAAAAATATTTTTCAATTATTTTATTAATTATTTTGGTAATTTAATATTTTTCTACATTGTCCAGAAATTATCTGGCAACACTGCGGAGCTAGAGAGGATAGAGCGATCTGCTTTGTCTAGTGGCAGACAGGACAGCTACACCAATGTTAATCAAATGCTGACTTTATAACGTGGACTCATTATAGTAAAATCGACTTGCCGATGAAAAGTCGTAAGGATATGAGAATCAAAATTGAATGAGCTTGTAAAATGTGTAGCATTACGGTGAGTTTTGCTTGTGAGTACCAGCATATGGTGCATATGCGATTATACTCGTACAAGATTACTTCTTACTAGGAGAATATGCGGCGCAGAGAAATGAAGGGAGAATCAGCCAATTACCGTGACGGATAGTCATAGGTGGAAGCGCATCTGCGCATTAGAATGAGAATCAGTCGAGTCAGTGCTCTCAGAGAGGAAACTTTTGAAGTTTAACATGAGCACTTGAATTGCCCTACTCACTAGAAATTATAGAACGTTGGCCGGTTCAAAACGGAAACATCGCCGCCGTTGTATCCCACCACTCTATGCCTCCTCTGTGGCATGTCCATACCATGTCGAAAGTTATTTTGTACAGAGTATAGCCAGTCAATGAAGGTCCAAAAAAGCAGTTTTCGATTCCGAAAATTAAATAAAAGCTGAATTTCCCACCATCGATAGAACCCTCCAGAGGGTCATCTCCAAAAGTCCCAAGAAATCCCATTGGAGCTTTCGCCCAGCCCCTAAAACATGAAAAATGCAGGTAAACACGGCAAATCAATTATCTCTGTAACCATTGATCAGAAACAGTTCTATTATATGCCATTCGATTCATTACATTATGGACTACAATATTAGTTATATTCATTTTTCCAATAAAATAGAAATTTTCTTGATAAAATAATATATATGTAAAATTTTAGGGGGTTTGTGATTTGATTTTATTGTTTTCTTCGATTAACTTCGAAACAAGTAGTTTTAAAGGAAAATGAGCCGAATAATTAATGTAGCCACTGTCATTGCAAATCCGTTGATGTATATTGTTATGTATTTGCGATTCGATTTGACGCCGTGGAAGGGGAAACAGTCGACGCGGAACGGCGCGGCTGACTCTCTTAGCCATAGTAAACAGCAAACTGGAAATCAATTATCTCTGTAACCATTAATCGGAAAAAAACTATCATATGTCATTCGATTCGTTAAATAAGGACTACAATATTAGTTGGATTCATTTCCTCAATAAATAGAACAGTTTCCTTGATAAAATAATAATGTAAAAATTTAGGTGTTTTCGATTTGATTTTTTTGTTTTCTCCGATAACCTCGAAGCAAGTAATTTTAAAGAACAATGTGACAAATAATTATTGTACCACATTCATTGCGAATTCATTGATGTATATTTATTTATTTGCGATTCAAGTTGATGCTGTGGAAGGGGAAACAGCCGACGCGGCTGACTCCCTTACCATAGTAAACAGAATAATATGCGTTACATTGCATCTCATTTACACTATGGCACTCGAAACAATTAATTTTGCTATTGTTATGACAAGCGCTGTATTAGATTTTCACTTTTCAACCCTCTATTATATTATTACAATTTTCTTGATTTTAACATGCTCATGATAAAAATCAGGATTTCGTTGTTTGCTCACAGAATTATTATATTAATTTGAAGTGTGCCTTCTCCATACGAGTCAGAGGTAACACAATTTGATAACTCTAGTTTCAGATATTGATGTTTTTCAACGAAGTTTCTTGATATATTATGGGTCCGACTCCTTCATCTTATCCTTATTTTGTGAAAAATGAAGATTCAAAATTTTTTCATAGCTTTTTTGTGTTTTATCTTGTTTCATCACTCTTTACAATTTAAACACTTGATAATGGAATGAATATCATCAGATCACGTGAACAAAAATAAATAAAAGGGTGGGCCTACCTGAGATACTATATGATAACACTGTACTCCTGATAAGTTGAAAATTTTCAAGCTGAGAGTAGATTAATTTGTTGCACATTCGGTTCAATATTAACAAATGTTACCAAATATTACCAATATTATCACACATAGTGAGAACGAATTACTCTGAAGCTTTCTATCTCACTGAACATGAAGAGGCAATACCAAGCCAGAATCGCAGTTCCGTTCAAATCATCATATCAGAGCTTTCAAATTGATGCTATGTAACTATGGATGTTATCCATCTCACAATTTCCCTATTTATCCTTATCCTGATTCAGAATAAGTAGTTGATCTCTATAACACAAAATCAATGTACAGTACCTATAATAAAATAGTAAAAATAACAAAATTTCTAGTAATAATGCAAATTTTTCTAGGTACGAATTTCAAGGTATAAAATGACTTACTCAACAGCAGAAATTCCAATGATCATCATAATAGTAATTTAATGAAAATTGTTTGTATTGTACATTTTTCGACTGTAATGAGCTACATCTTTAAGGTAGTCAACGTATTTAGATTATCATGTTTATGAATGAAAGCGAGACTGTGATAGAAGATTAGTCAAACTGAAATATAAACATTATATATAATGCATATTTCTGATCAACTATAATTACAAATGATAGTATCAAGCCGAAATCAATTGAGCAACTGAATTTCAAAGTTACATCCACTGTTCAAATCGCACTGTGATTTCCTTTTACTTCCAAATGGATTGAATTGCCTCACTCTTCAACGTAACAATTATTGTAAAAAAACCAGAGGAATGTGAACGTCATCTAAATAGCATTTGAATTTCAATTTTCAGATCATGAAATTCATAGAAAACTAATTCTTGAGAGAATAGTTATGAATTGCAAACAGTGCAAGTAACATTGATACAAAGCGATACAATGAAAATCAACATCGATTAATTTAATACGGTACTGGACTTATCAATTTATATTACCGTTAATTTATTTATTTATAAAGCTTATAAAATGTAAACCAACATTTTAAATTTTCTCTACTGGAGCAAAACATCGATAGAAAATAAAGAAGAGCCCATTATAAGCACAATATACTTGTGTACTAGAATTCACTTGAACTAACTCATCACTTCAACCCTTCAATGATCACAATGAACTAGAATGGTATAAAAACAATGAAATTGATAATCAGGTACAATTTTCAAATAGCTTCACCCAACTGAATCTGTGAATGCTAAGTCATAAGAAAATATAAAGAATCATGTTCAATAGATTTAATTTGAATGCTTCAAATAGAACATGATCTATTCTTTTGGTGCCCTAATCAAAATCAATTTCAATCAACATTAATCGACATAAAGAAAAGCTTCTGCAACCTTGTGTAATGAATGACAAGATGCGGTGGAGGTGAAAATCGATATGTTAACAAAAATAATAGAAGATGATGAATCATCTTTCAATTAATCTTATACGGTAGGGTACTTTGTGGTTAAATGTGAAACACTTTCATGATTTTCCTACCTTTTATGCATGCTTACTCTTCCTTAATTTGTGTTTGCATGGCTTTCATCTTAGAATCTACTGAATTTTCATATTGGACTGTCTAAATAATGTAGATTCAACTAGTAAGAACGGAAGATAAGCTACTTTACAGAGAGAATCATAGAAAGTTTCAACTCAACAAGCCCAATGTAAAATTTTTATGCCTCAGCCGTCATATACATTTTGCTCAACTGAAGGTATATTATCAACCTGGCTTGGAGAATATTAACTGTAGAAAACAGCAAACACTGCACGCTATGATTTTTCAGGAAATTGCCACTGTTAACAACTATTGTAATCTGGGATTTATCTCAGTTTTTGACATTCAAACTTATGATAAATTTAGCATAGAATTATGATCATACACACATATTTTGAATATGTATTATATTATGTAAAGTATGAATATTTATCGGTTGCAAACAATATCTTTGTCTGTCATAGAATGCATGATTTAGCACATATATAACAACAAAATGATTTTAGAGATTGAAATGAGAAAAATTAGTTTCATCACATGTCAAAACAATAGACAAAATTGATTGTTCAAGCGCCATAGTGTGAATAAGATGCAACTTAGAAAGCAGTAGGCCTACTACTGTATTTTACTGTTTACTGTGGTGAAGAGAGTCAGCCACGCCGTACCTCGTCGACTGTTTCCCATCACAGCGT
>NW_024089565.1:0-4889 GCF_014356525.2 Nilaparvata lugens | reverse complement strand
GGGAAAAATGTTGCCGATTCTCTGTCTTTCCAATGCTTTCTATGGACGGTACAGATACTGGTTCATTGATTAATATACTGTTATTCTCGTTTAAAATACCAATTGTATTTTATTAAGCCGGAAATCATATTTTTCAATAATTCAATAATTATTAAGATTACATATTTTTGTTGATTGATCATTCTACACTGTTAAAAGACGTTGGTTAACAGAGCAAAGACGTTCTGGCAACAGCAGGAGAGAGATATCGCTATCCGCTTTGTTGTATGATAGACAAGGATAACAATACCATTGCTAATCGAACACTGTGCCATTATAACGTGGACCTCACTATAGCTACACAGACATCGACTATTATTCGATATTTGTTCATACGATATTTTGCCGTCCTATAAACTCTAATATCGAGGCACCGAGCTTCACTGGTATTTTTTCTATTGATAAACAGAACAGAATTCTCTCAAAATGATCGTGTTCATATTCCATAGCTGGCATATACGTCATCTTATGAATTTCACGGATGCGATATTTTGATTTTTCACATACTCACTTTTTCCTATCCACAGCTGTTCCAGCCAAGGATGAATTATCCTTTCAATGTCGTTCAGGGAGTTTTCTCAAGGATGAGACCTAGTGCAAACGAATATTTTAATCAAAAACCTACTATGTTCCAAATCCCGTGAAAATCGTATAGCCGTTTTCAAGATCCGTTAAACATAAATAACCAGATATAAAATGACCATATATATAAATAACCGTGCCGTGCTACAATTTATCCTAAATAGGTTGAATAGCATTTTTCACCTATTACCTAAAGAAAGTTATCGGCTCCAGAATGGTAATTCTTGATGATTATGAATGGATCTATTGCTTATGAATAAGAAATCCAGTTTCAGAGCAAACCAACTTATAATTTTCATAAGAATTTTGGCAATATACAATACAATCCACAGAACAACACACCTTACAACGCTTAAACATATAGGATCATTATAAGCTGAAATACTTATCCATTTATATAGTTGAAACATGCTATATGCTTGTAAACACTCGAATAAAACTATACAAAATTAGAACACCATAAAACTATTCAAATCTCAAATCAAAACATTATAAATTTCAATTGAACAGAAAAATATTCAGCGAGCTCAAACACTTTTAATAGCCAGCCACCATTTTTTTAGAGAAGAGAATCAACAATGACCCACCTTTTAGATGAAGCCTAGAACAGTGACGTTATGAACACGTCATCCATATTATTTTCAAAAATTATAAATTACAATTTAGAATTTACATTTCACATTTGTTCTAAATAAAACTTTATTTTGAAACTATTATTTAAATCTATTTATCCTCTATGCTGTTTTTATTATCTGTTAACTCTGAAATACAACTCTGTTCCAGTGATACCATGGAATGTGCAACACAATATTTCATGATAAATTCTCAGTTAAAAGTTGTCCGCATATCGATTACTCTGATATTTACTATCAGTTTTATAGATCTCGAATTGAAGATTCGATTTTAATCGAGAAAAAAGTAATACTACACCAGATATAAAAATAACCAGATATATAATACGAAATTGCTCGCTCAATATAATAGGATCAGTTTGAACAAAATATGATTTCAAACAGATAATGTTCGTCAATTACCTTCTAATCTGATAAAATTCATGAGGACAGCAAAATATCGTATGAACAGGAATCGATGTGTGTGTGTGTGTATTTCTTAATACTGCTGTGATGGAGCTATGTGTATGATTAGTTGCAACGAAATTGACCTGTTTAATAGTTAAGTCCGCGCTGTTAACTATGGGCGACGTTATTTGTCGACTCTGCAACCGGGCATATGAGTAGTTGATTGTTCTTGTAATGGAATAATAGGGAATCAAACTTTGATAGAAGTTTTGATATTATCTCTTTCCTGTATAGGGCTACTTGTAATATAATATGAAGAAAATAAAAATCTCAGTACCATTTTTTTAAAATATTTTATCAAAGCATGTTTCGGTCATTTATGCCATTTTCAAGTCTTGAATAAGTCTTGCATCAATGACCGAACATGTTGTGATAAAATATTTTAAAAATAGGGTATGAGATTTTTATTTTCTTCATATTCATAAGTTTTTGATATCAACTATGATTTTATTTTATATGAATATTTAGGTACATATTTGACTGTTTAGTGACACCCTAAACAACACAATTCTCTGAAACATATCTCTCAAAAGAATTCAAAGTCAACATTATAATTTTAGTGATAATTGATTGAATTTCTCCTATGTTTGATTCTGAAGCATCTGAATTTGAATCTTCTCAGTGGAGAAGATTGTTTCAATTTTGGAACAAAATATTTCAAATTAATATTTATTCTACAGTTTTGAGTGCGAAGTAGAAGAAATTTTGTTATCAATTCGGATCTTGATCTTTCTAGATTCAAAATTTATTTTTTTAAGTGTTTGTGTTTTGTTTCAATGTGGAAGTTGGTAGTGATGGATGGAAAGACGCACATTCCCTTTATTTGGACATTTTTGTTTATGGAATTGGGATGAAAAGAAGTTTTGGACTGTGGTCTGTTTCTTTGTCCTTAAGTTGATTGTAATGATGAATGAATAAATAGAAAAATGAAGTAAATAAAAGTAAAGTAAAAATCTATTTTGAGAAAATTATCAAGGACTTGACATTTTGTGAAGTGAAAACTACAAGACTTGACCTATTCCGGACTAGGTGTACCTTATATAAATTTGGGGAGAGGAATAGCACAAGGTTACCTTTTTCCTTCCCCAATCGTTTTGATGATGTACTTATGTATAAATCAATAAAGAATGGAAAGTAAAAAGTCAATAGTTATTTGTATTATCTAGAGTGAAAAGTGCTGTTTTCCCTCCCTGAGGAGAAAGAACATTTTTCACTCGTGATATACACAACATTTTCATAAAAATTTCAAAATAGTATATTTCGCACCTAGGGCCGAAATGAGACTTTTCCGGCTCGAAATCGGTTTTCAAGTCCGAGGCCGTGGCCGAGGACTGAAAAGATTGAGAGCCGGAAAAACATTTTTGCCCATGGTGAGAACGTTTTTTTTGCCACACAGAAAAATAAACAATGTAAATATGAGAATAATTGTATTATAGGCACTTCCAAAAGCAAAACAGGAGGTCATACCTTTATAAATCTGAGATAATCTGAATATCAGGATATTGTCCGAGTATTTTTATCTTTTATTCTGTTGTCTATCAGACAAAACTATCAGAAAATAATGCTTGTTGTCATTGACTTCGGAAGTTTAGGTTAGAAGTTCTATCTTACTCTGAAAATCAAATTGAATAGTTTATGATATCTTATCTGTATTTTATTCATTCAAATAAAATGATAGTATCTTATTGCAGAATACTTATTCAATAATTCTAGAAGCATAAACTGATTCCGTTTCATGAACCATTTTGTAAACACGTCAACATCAAATCAGAATCAGCTGACTTCAAGGTATTTTACAGCCCTGGGGCCGTAAAACTTTTACTGGCCTGGTCAGAAAACGATCATTTTCGTCCTCCATATGACGCACGAAAACCAGCTCATTACATCCAAGTGGGGCGAAAAATAAATTTTAAAAACGTCGTGACCAAAAAAGGTGTTACAACATAATCTAAAAAGTAAACAGAAACAGCTGGCTTGTAATCACAGTTCTGCGCCTACAGCGCTATCTGTCGGCAAAAGTTGTAACAACAATGGCCGCCGCCACAACTACAGTCATGATGAGGTTCCCGTTCCAATTTGATTAGTTAATGAGGAATATTCGTTGGCTGGTATTTTGAATAACATTGAATAAAAGAAAAAAAATACATTTTTTTATATAGTGATATGAAGTTTGTAATAATTAAGCATACAAACATAAATTTCATATATTGATCAAATGTGTGGTTGGAGGTATCAAATTTAGTTGGTTAAATGACTACTCTATAGCTTCCTCATCTGAGCTTAGACCTTCCAACCTATTTCAAATGTACGTTTTAAAAATAGAGATGCCTCCATGTTATTTTAAATGGAGTCACTTTTACGCTCTAGGGAGTTTTCCTGTTTTTTCCTCCCGAGAGCGAAAAAGTGACACTTTAGTATTATGTTCCAGGCAGTAGAGTAAGCACTTTAGGCAGGAAGTGGAGGAAAAAGCTATTTTGTACGGAGTATAGATTTGGATTGAAAGGAATTGGGGCTAATAGAATATGAATGTTCATAATGACAATGATGATTACCGGAGAGAATTATAAAGTTAACCCTACAGAGACGCACTTACTTTATGCTAACACAGTAGACACACTGGGGTGTTGAACACCCCAATTTAATTGGCAGTTTCTTGAAAAATATGAAAAAAAAAAAAAACAAGTACTTAGACCATACTTCATCATTTCTTAATCATTTTTGTTCCGTGCATACAGAAATCAAAAGTAAGGCACTGCTTATCAATATTTATACTAATTTTAGAAGTACCGCCAAAGTGTTGGAGCTCCTAATCCGGTTTGAACGAATGACTTGATCATTACCAATGACAACTTCATCAAAAACTCACGTCTCTTCATTTTATTGTTTTGAATCTCAAGTTGTAGAGAATCATAGCATTTATTCCAATCTGATCCATCATCCCATACCACATTCGTAGTGACAATACAAGTAAATCTTTGTAATAAAAGTGGTTGATAGAAGTCCTACGTAAAGACACTCTGGGGTGTTAGACACCCCAAACGAAGAACAAGATGAGCTGGTGACCTTGTAGAATGCTATTACTGACTGGAAGTGGTGGAGAGTAGTGACAATACTACAAACCTAATTTAGACTGGACATAAATAACCATTTGTTTGATATTGTCAACTGCAGAACAGAAAAATTCCCTGG
>NW_024089564.1:0-3793 GCF_014356525.2 Nilaparvata lugens | reverse complement strand
TAGCACTTGTTAGGTCAACCTCTATCCATAGCCCGAATATGAAGCAAATCTGGGAGATTTGTATTTTTCATGAACTCAATGGATACAACATCATGGAGTTTTGCAAAAATGGTCAAAGATTAAAATCGCTCAAACTCACAGGAATGATAGTACTTGACGAGAGTAACAATAATATGTCATCACATTGGCGAATTCACTACTTTTCTTGAGTTATACAGGATGAGTTATGAAGCTGCAAACATAAAATTTTCAAATGGTCATATCTCCTGAACGGTAAGGAATTTTGCAAATATGATTCCAGATTAGTGTTTCTCGCATCAAAGACCATAAGATCACGAAGTTTGAGCAATTTTTATGTTTCACAAAAATTTGATAAAAACCATTGTTGATTGACTAACCATCGTAAAACACACTTGAACAAAAAGTATCTCAGATTTGGCAGTAATTTGGACAATAGATAAAGCTTGACCTGAGAAATGTCGGAGCCAAATTTGGCACCCCCAGCTACTATACAGAGTGAGTTATGAAGCTGCAAACATGAAATGTTCAAATGGTCATATCTCCTGAACGGTAAGGAATTTTGCAAATATGATTCCAGATTCGTGTTTCTCGCATCAAAAACCATAAGATCACGAAGTTTAAGCGATTTTTATTATTCACAAAAAATTGATGATAACCATGAACTATGCTTTCTATCATCGTGAAACACACTGAACAAAAAGTATCTCAGATTTTGCTGAAATTTGGTCATATCTCCTGAACGGTAAGGAATTATGCTAATATGATTCCAGATTCATGTTTCTCGCATTAAATATCATAAGATCACTAAGTTTGAGCGATTTTTATTTTTCACAAAAAATTGATGGAAATCATGTCCTGTTATTAGTGACCACCCTAAGAAACACAGTAAAATGAATTTGAATGAGTACACATGAAGTCACACATTTTCAGCTAGTAGTTGTTTCTCATTCATGTGTTCTTATATGTCTCTTCAAATTACCAGATCGAGCACATTTATAGTCACATAACTCGCAGCTGAAAGGTGTTTCTCCTGTATGTGTTCTGATATGTTCCTTCAAAGTACTTGACCGAGCACATTTATAGTCACAATACTTGCAGCTGAAAGGTGTTTCTCCTGTATGTGTTCTGATATGTTCCTTCAAAGAACTTGACCGAGCACATTTATAGTCACAATACTTGCAGCTGAAAGGTGTTTCTCCTGTATGTGTTCTGATATGTGTCATCAAATTACTTGATGTAGCACATTTATAGTCACAATACTTGCAGCTGAAAGGTGTTTCTCCTGTATGTGTTCTGATATGTGATTTCAAAGCACTTGCAGTAACACATTTATAGTCACAATACTCGCAGCTGAAAGGTGTTTCTCCTGTATGTGTTCTGACATGTCTTATCAAATCACTTGATTGAGCACATTTATAGTCACATAACTCACAACTGAAAGGCTTTTCCCCAGTGTGTTTTCTCATGTGTTTCTTCAAATAACTTAACCGTGTGGTTTTATAGCTGCAGTCAGAACAGCTGTGGAGTTTGATCTTTTTGCCAGCCACAGATGGCTCAGTGCACTCTTCCATGGGAGAGATTGAATGTTCACCCACTTCTGTTGCATTGGCAGTTTCAGATGTGCTGCAGTTTGAAGGCCACATCTCCGGTTCACTCTCCACTGAACATCCTTCTGCCTCTTGCTCAACTGCAAACACCAATAATGCAATTTGTAAACACTCACACAATTTTCCTTGCCTTACCTCAATTATACCTCATTGATTATCATAGTCATTATTCACCAATTTATATACAAACCAAGAGTTTTGCTGTCGATTGTAGAAATAGTACATAAAACAGATTATAGTTAAATATTTATTTATTTATTTATTTATTTACATGAATAGAAAAATTACAACAACATATAGAGGCTTACAGCTTTATGCCAAAACAAGCCTCATTGAAAATCAATTGTTTACACAAACTGAAACTAAATTAGTAAGAAAGAAAAAAAACTAAAAATAGCAATAAAAATAGTTTGGAAGAAAGATTATAAATAGGAAATAACACAAGACACAATAGAAAATAGAAAAAAGACTAAAGAAAAAAAAGGCAAATTGAAAAAAGAGAATAGGTAGCAAGCCTATTATAGAAGAAGAATTTGAATTTTAATTTTTATGGTCTGAAAATTGATTAAACATTTATAATTTAAGAGCTTGATAACATTGTTCACTAAAATTGCGCAAATTATCAGCGAATATATCTAGAATCGTATTCAAAGAATTGTACAATCTAACAGTTTTTTGTAAGAAGCAATTTGCATGATGTACAGTGTATATTCTATCCAAAGCAAAAAACATATTTAATCTAGGTCTATTTAACGGAACAAAGATACTAAAGAGTTCGATAATATTCGGAATGTCTAAATGATTATTCAATATTTTAAATAAAACAATTAATGATACGAAATCCCGCCTGTTCTTCAACGACATAATTTGAAAACTGACTCTCAGACACCTCATAGAAAAGTCATACGGGCATGAATGTCCATACTTCTTGTAATACATGAATCTGAGGAATTTATTTTGTATGCGTTCGATACTACCAATATATATCTCTTGATAAGGACTCCAAACAACTGCACAATACTCAAGTCTACTTCTCACCAGGGCCAGATACAGCATCTTGATTAAATCAATGTCTGTGAAGTGTCTGACATTTCTTATGATAAATCCTAGCATCTTATTTGAAATATTAAGGATGTAATTAATGTGATCTCTGAAGGTGAGAGTGGAGTCTATGTAGACACCCAAATCCTTAATCACATAAACTCTTTCAAGATGTTCATCTAATAATTTGTAGTCAGCAAAAATCTGTTGCTGTCTAGTGAAGACAATAAATTTACATTTCTTCACATTTAATGCCAGATTGTTTTTTTCACTCCAATCATTCAACCTGCCCAAATCCTCCTGTAACATCTGAGAGTCCTGATCATCCTGTATAGTTCGATAAATTTTAACATCATCTGCATAAATGAGACAATTACTGTTTTTAATACACTCTGGAATGTCATTAATAAGTAAAAGGAACAAAAGAGGCCCAAGATTACTCCCCTGGGGCACACCTGAACCACTCGTGAAACATTTTGATCTAATATTATTGAAATACACAAAGAATAAACGCTGACTGAGGTATGAGTGAAAGAAGGCAACCATTTCGGATGTGAAACCAAAGGCAAACATTTTCTGCAGAAGGATTTTGTGGTCTACCTTATCAAAAGCTCTGGAATAATCGAGGTAAATTGCATCAACACGTATGCCTTTATCAAGGTGACTTGAAATGTAATTAGTAAATAGGAGAAGATTACTGACAGTTGATCGTTTTTTAAGGAAACCATGCTGACTAACCGTTATAATGTTTTTAAAATTATTGAAAATATGCTCAAACAGTACATACTCGAATACTTTTGCAGTTGCATTCAAGTTGGATATTGGCCTGAAATTTTTCAAATCATTTAATTTTCCACCCTTAGGAATCGGAGTGACTCTTGCCTCCTTCCACCTTCTAGGAAACTTGTAATAGGAAACTTGTAAATATTGGGTTAGATTGTGAACAATCACAGAAATAATAATAACAAATAAATTATGCCATGAGCAATTTTTTTTATTGATACGTGAGAATACTGATCTATGATTGCTAATCCAGACCTTGGTTTTCTCTCAATTGACATAGGTATAGATTGAATTGTCAGAAAATGATTGGTTATGTATATAACTGCCTATCTTTTTTGCTT
>NW_024089563.1:0-4992 GCF_014356525.2 Nilaparvata lugens | reverse complement strand
GACAATAAATTTACATTTCTTCACATTTAATGCCAGATTGTTTTTTTCACTCCAATCATTCAACCTGCCCAAATCCTCCTGTAACATCTGAGAGTCCTGATCATCCTGTATAGTTCGATAAATTTTAACATCATCTGCATAAATGAGACAATTACTGTTTTTAATACACTCTGGAATGTCATTAATAAGTAAAAGGAACAAAAGAGGCCCAAGATTACTCCCCTGGGGCACACCTGAACCACTCGTGAAACATTTTGATCTAATATTATTGAAATACACAAAGAATAAACGCTGACTGAGGTATGAGTGAAAGAAGGCAACCATTTCGGATGTGAAACCAAAGGCAAACATTTTCTGCAGAAGGATTTTGTGGTCTACCTTATCAAAAGCTCTGGAATAATCGAGGTAAATTGCATCAACACGTATGCCTTTATCAAGGTGACTTGAAATGTAATTAGTAAATAGGAGAAGATTACTGACAGTTGATCGTTTTTTAAGGAAACCATGCTGACTAACCGTTATAATGTTTTTAAAATTATTGAAAATATGCTCAAACAGTACATACTCGAATACTTTTGCAGTTGCATTCAAGTTGGATATTGGCCTGAAATTTTTCAAATCATTTAATTTTCCACCCTTAGGAATCGGAGTGACTCTTGCCTCCTTCCACCTTCTAGGAAACTTGTAATAGGAAACTTGTAAATATTGGGTTAGATTGTGAACAATCACAGAAATAATAATAACAAATAAATTATGCCATGAGCAATTTTTTTTATTGATACGTGAGAATACTGATCTATGATTGCTAATCCAGACCTTGGTTTTCTCTCAATTGACATAGGTATAGATTGAATTGTCAGAAAATGATTGGTTATGTATATAACTGCCTATCTTTTTTGCTTGAGAAAATGGAAATTTATTGAAAAATATAAATTCGTGCCAATGATTATTTCTTTCTTAATATAATTTCATGCTTATAATTGATTATTTCAAACGAGAATGAACAAAATATTGCCCATCATTATTTCTTTCTAATATAATTCCTGCTATAATTGATTATTTCAAACGAGAATGAACAGTAAATTAGTAATGAGATGTAAATTATAACATCAAAAAAACTGTATCAGCTACCATGCATTGAGAGAGATAGCGCTATCCGCTTTGTTGGATGATAGACAAGGATAGCACCATTGCTAATCAAACTCGGCCATTATAACGTGGACCTCACTATAACAGTTTGAATGTCACTATGAAACACTACTACAGGATCAGGAATGAGGAATTGTACCTGGTCCATAATTCGAGATGGGAGGAAAATAGATATCGATTTGGAGAGGTGCAACCCATTCGCTCGGGCTGTAGGCTATATCTTCTCACTGACCTCCTATCAAATCTGGGATCCTATAGTGAGGGAATCTTCACTTTAGACTATGAGCAACTGTTCAATGGGACGCTTTGATGTTATTTGTAAGGATAGCTGACCGATTCAAGTGGATGTCGTCACTGTACTACTGAATACTGGTTCACTGAAAGTGATCATTCACTGATTCTCTCATTCACTAATTCTCTCATTCACTGATTCTCTCATTCACTGATTCACTCATTCACTGATTCACTCATTTACTGATTCGCTGATTCACTCATACACTGATTCAATGATTCACTGGCTCACTCATCACTGATTTGGTGATTCACTCATCCACTGATTTCTCTCATTCACTGATTTTCTCATTCACTGATTCATGATTCACTCATTTTTAATGAAAAAGACTAAGAAATTGTCAAAAACCACAGATTTTTGATATTTAGAAAAGACCAGTTTCGGTTATTACACCATTGTGTGGCAATCAGAGATTGACAATCAGAGCAGTGGTGTGTGTTTTTGGGTTTTAATTCAAATTTTGGGTGTAAATTCGCACGATTCTATCAAAAATGGGGTATTGGTGTCTAATTGGATTAAGTTTATTATTTATCTTGTTTAATTTTGCTGCTTTATAAATATGAAATTCTTCTTTGACATTCAGTTTTGACTTTTATTACCATAGACTTTGTGAAAATATCTATATACACCATTTCTCAAACAAGTTTTGTTAAATAAAAATTTACAGTCCTAGTTCATAAAAAAATGAATACACTAACATATGATCAAATAAGAATCTTCCAGTGATATTTATTTATTTAATTCTATCACTTGAAAATGGCATAAATGTTTGAAACATGTGATAAATATTTAAAAAAAAGGGTACTGAGATTTTTATTTTCTTATATTCATACTAATCAGTATAGCGGTATCAGCTATCCTTCATAGAATAAGGTACAGGATCGGCAACGCTGTTCTCCCATCTTTCTCCACTGGCAATTATAACGTGAACCTCACTATATTTCCATTACAATATCTCCTAAAGGACGCAACCGTCTAAAAATAGCGATTGAGGATCGTCTAGAGTCTAGACATGAACACCCTCTATGAATGTCCGTCTAAAGCTGGCCGAAAGCATTTTCTTCGGGAATAGCTTGAGAGTTATATAGCTTTGAAGCAGCTATAGCTTTAAAGCTGTATAGCTTCTTTGGAGCACAAAGCGAATTGAAACGGGATTGAGGGACGGCCATTCAGAGCAGAGGGGCCAACTGATAAATTCGATTCGGCTGCAAGATTCACTACCACTACTGTCGGTGTCAGCTCAATCTAGGAAGGAGAGAAAGAGTGAAAGAGAGTAGGAGGGAGAGAAAGTGAGCGTGAGAGGGATTGGGAGAGAAAGGAGGAGAATGAGAAGAGAGGAAGAGAATAGAGAGCGAGAATGATAGTGGGGGAGAGAGAGAATGAAAGATTGATTGATGATTGATTGAGTACTTTATTTATGTAATTACAATATATACTGGCTTATACCTTTATACAATAGCTTACAATACAGCAAAATTATAGATGAATTTACATAATATAGACTAAGAAATAATTAATGAAACTGTATATGATATGAAAAAAGATTTGTAATATAATAACTATAGATAATTAATTGTTATGCATCTACATAAATTGGCGGAGCTTGTTTGGACATTCAATGTCACCTTCGAAAAGAATATTAAAAATATCCTCCCCACTAACTATCTACCGTAAAAAGTAAATCGTATGGCTTTGTTGGTGGGGAGTCCCTTGCGGGAAGGTCCCACCGCCTGAATAATAATTTAAGCCGTCAATGGGCCTTACGACTGTCATACTTCAGCCGGGACCGACAATTCAACGTGCCCATCGATAACACGGGAGTGATCAGGTTAAAAACTTTTGGTATTGAAAGGGTTTGAACCCGGGATCTCATGCTGCTACGCAAGCACTCTATCCACTAGGACCCACGGATCACTCCAACTCTCCACAAAGAAGGAGATAGAGAAGAGAGGAGAGAATAGAGAGTGAGAGGGGGTGAGTGAGTGAGAGAGAGAGTAAGCGAGAATGACAGTTGTGAGAGATGGTAGGTTAGAGAAAGTCGAAGATGTGTGTGAGAGAAAGAAGCTATAGATAAATACTGGGAGAGAGAATGAAAGTAGGAGATATGAGAAGAGAGGAAGAGAATAGAGAGTGAGAGTGGGGTGAGTGAGTGAGAGAGAGAAAGAGAGCGAGAATGATAGTGTGTGAGAGATAGGTAATGTTAGAGAAAGTCGAGGTACTGTGTGTGAGAGAAAGAAGCTGTTACATAAATACTGGGAGAGAGGAATGAAAGTAGGAGATATGAGAAGAGTGGAAGAGAATAGAGAGTGAGGGGGCGGTGAGTGAATGGAGAAAGAAAGAGAGCGAGAATGATAGGGTGTAAGAGATAGGTAGTTAGAGAAAGTCGAGGGACTGTGTGTGAGAGAAAGAGCTGGTAGATAAACGGAGAGAGATAGAGAAAGAGACAGAGTGAGATGTAGATGATTGATTTGCTTTCATTTTTTTTATTATTTTCCTTTATTAGAGAGCAGAGAGGAAGAGATATAGAAAGAAGAGAGAGTGATAAAGTGGAGTGAATGAGAGAGAGGAGAAAGAAAGAGATATGAGAAGAGAGAGTTATGGTGAGGGAGAGACAGTCAGAGAATGAGTGAGTACAAGAAAAGAGAGAGAGTGAGATGAGAGAGATCCACATTTAGACTCCTTTATTCAAGATTTTAGCAAAAAATTCAACTTGCGTTCAAGTGTTAGAGATAATTACCAGAGATTGATTGATTGATTGAGTACTTTATTTATGTAGATTACAATATAAGCTGGCTTATACACTTATATACAATAGCTTACAATACAGCAAAATATAGATGAATTTACATGATATAGACTAGAAAATGATTTTGAACTGCATATGATATGAAAAAAGCAATTGGTAATAGCTATAGATAATATGTTATGATCTACATGAATTGGCGGAGCTTTGGACATAAAATCAATGTCCATCTTTGGAAGAATATTCAAAATACCTTCTCACCAACTCTCTACCAAAGATCGTAGAGGGATAGAATAAGAGGGAGTAAGAAACAGAGAGAGAGAGTGAGTGAGAGAAAGAGGATGATAGAGAGAAAGAAAAAGAGTGTGATAGAGTAAGAGGGTTTGAGGAAAATTGGGAGGGTGTGATGGAGAGGGTTAGAGAGTGATTCAGAGAGAGAGAGAGTGATTGTTGAGGGTATGTGTGAGAAGAAGAGGAAAGTCGCTGACAGATGGTGGATGTGTGTGAGAGGATGTGGTGGAAGAGAGAGAGAATAAGAGAAAATGAAAACATTGAGCGAGAGAGGGACGGGGAGAGAGTAAGAGAGCGAATGAGGAGAGTGTGAGTGAGACATTATATTGGAGGAGTTTAGGGAGTGTGTGATGGAGAGTGGGAGAAAGAGACAGAGAAAGAAAGAATATAGTTAGTGACAGAGAGATTGAATAAGATCAGGTTTTTCATTCATATAGTTACAATATTTACCGGCTTATATACTTATTTACAGCAAGTGGTAGAATTGCTAATTATTCAACGAACTCTACAAAGTATA
>NW_024089562.1:0-3361 GCF_014356525.2 Nilaparvata lugens | reverse complement strand
TGTCCGATGCTGGAACGATAGGCATGCGCAAGCACGGCGAAGCAAGGCAGTGTGAGAACATGGCCATGCAGGGCGAAAGCCCGCACATGCAGTGCGCAAGCACAGCGAAGCAAGGCAGTGAAAAACGGCCATGCAGGGAAAGCCCGGCACATGCGTGCGCAAGCTGCGAAGCAAGGCAGTGGAAAACAGGCCATGCAGGGCGAAAGCCCGCACATGCAGTGCGCAAGCACGGCGAAGCAAGGCAGTGTGAAAACACGCCATGCAGGGCGAAGCCCGGCACATGCAGTGCGCAAGCACGGCGAAGCAAGCAGTGTGAAAACACGGCCATGCAGGGCGAAAGCCCGGCACATGCAGTGCGCAAGCACGGCGAAGCAAGGCAGTTGAAAACACGGCCATGCAGGGCGAAAGCCCGGCACATGCAGTGCGCAAGCACGGCGAAGCAAGGCAGTGTGAAAACACGGCCATGCAGGGCGAAAGCCCGGCACATGCAGTGCGCAAGCACGGCGAAGCAAGGCTTGGTGAAAACACGGCCATGCAGGCGAAAGCCCGGCACATGCAGTGCGCAAGCACGGCGAAGCAAGGCAGTGTGAAAACACGGCCATGCAGGGCGAAAGCCCGGCACATGCAGTGCGCAAGCACGGCGAAGCAAGGCAGTGTGAAAACACGGCCATGCAGGGCGAAAGCCCGGCACATGCAGTGCGCAAGCACGGCGAAGCAAGGCAGTGTGAAAACACGGCCATGCAGGGCGAAAGCCCGGCACATGCAGTGCGCAAGCACGGCGAAGCAAGGCAGTGTGAAAACACGGCCATGCAGGGCGAAAGCCCGGCACATGCAGTGCGCAAGCACGGCGAAGCAAGGCATGTGATGACACGGCCATGCAGTGCGAAAGCCCGGCTCATTGCAGTGCGGAAGCACGGCGTTTCCCTTGCAATGTTATTTAGGTTCCCAGAACCTGTCTGAGTGTTGTTCACCTCGTTTTTTGTGTTACCCGCCCTCCTGGCAGTGCGAGAGCACCGCGACTCTCATCTGCAGTGCGGAAGCACGGCGTCCTCGGCAGTGTGGAAACACGGCAACTCTGCAGTGCGGGAGCACGGCGTCCTTTTCGCGATGCGAAAGCATAGCGTCCTGGCAGTGCGGAAGCACGGCGCCCCGGGCAGTGCGAAAGCCGGCGTTCCTTTTGCAGTGCGCAAGCACCGCGTCCTTATTTTTGCAGTGCGAGAGCACGGCGACTCATTGCAGTGCGGAAGCACGGCGTTTCCCTTGCAATGTTATTAGGTCCCCAGAACCTGTCTGAGGTGTTGTTCACCTCGTTTTTTGTGTTACCCCCCTCCTGGCAGTGCGAGAGCACCGCGACTCTCATCTGCAGTGCGGAAGCACGCGTCCTCGGCAGTGTGGAAACACGGCAACTCGGCAGTGCGGGAGCACGGCGTCCTTTTCGCGATGCGAAAGCATAGCGTTCCTGGCAGTGCAAGCACGGCGCCCCGGGCAGTGCGAAAGCACGGCGTTCCTTTTGCAGTGCGCAAGCACCGCGTCCTTATTTTTGCAGTGCGAAGCACGGCGACTCATTGCAGTGCGGAAGCACGGCGTTTCCCTTGCAATGTTATTTAGGTTCCCAGAACCTGTTCTGAGGTGTTGTTCACCACGTTTTTTGTGTTACCCGCCTTCCTGGCAGTGCGAAAGCACCGCGACTCTCATCTGCATTGAAAAGCAAATTAAGACTCTCCTTCTGATGAGAAACAGACTGAATCTTTAATATGAAGCACAAAAAGGATAAAAAATCAAGGTGTTTGTGGTTCAATCTAATGATTCATCGACGATGCATCTAGTAAAAAATCCCAATTGTCTGAAGTTGCTCAAAACCGGTTCATTGGTTAGTAGATTGTGGCAAGTTTCTTGAAATGACTCCTTGGGATCATTATTGTTTGATTGAAGGAAAGTTTTGTTGTTTTTGTTGTCTTGATGTGGATCATTTGAGTAGAAATGTCATAGTAAACTCAGTGTGCTCAATGTCGAGAATCTCAGCATTCTTTATTACACTTTTCCAGATCAAGTTCCAATGAAGGTGTTGCGTCCTCGTCGAACTCCAAGCAGGGGCACATCACCTATTGTTGTTGTTCTACATCCAACGATGTAGAAATTCGACCCGTTGTGTGTCGACCGTCACTGCCCATGTTCGAGATTGTAATGATCAGCTTTGTGAGTTGTTCGTTCTTTCGTTGGTTGACACCGGGAGTCAGTGTCATTTTGTTACAGCCAAATTGTGTCGGCGTTTGAGACTACCATTACAAGCCCTGAAACCGTTGTTTGTGGATTCGGTGGTAGTACTAGGGAAGTTCGGTCGTACTTGTGTGTCGATTCAGTCAAAGTTGGATCCTACGTCGTTTTTGATGGATGCCACAGTGGTAGATAAAATAATCAACAAGTGTGCCTTCTTGTGGAAATCAACAGATCCAACTCATCATCTTGAAAATCTCACACTGTCCTGACGACAAATTCTACCTTCCTAGTAGAATAGATGACATCATGTGGGGCAGAGTTAGTTCCTCACTTGCTACGTGGGAGTCCTAGTACAGGTGAATCGCATGAATTGATGACTGTTAATAGTGTCTTTGGTCATATTCTGATGGGGAGCGCCGTTCCCACTTCAACCAACGAATGTGTCAAATTGTTTTACAGCCATCTGTAGTCCATTCATTTTAGTCCATCGTTGGATAGTTTTGGTGGAACGTTTTTGGGAGTTGGAATCGTGCCCTGCACCAAGCTGTCAACTGAAACCGGAAGAGTTGGAGTGTGAGTAAATTTTTGGAAGTCTGTACATCATGTGAATTCTGTTTCATTTTGTTGTCGCCTTGTCATTTGCGGAGCCGCCCAGCAGCTGGGAGATTTGTATGCTGTCACCAAACGCAGACTGCTGACTTGGAGAGATGACTAGAGCTTGACAGCAATATTCGAACTTCATATCATGAAATATTGATCGATTACCTACATCAGGGTCACATGTCGTTTGTAGCAGATCACAGACCGAGGTGGTTACTACATACCGCATCATGCCATCGTGAAAGCAAGCAGGCACTACCACGCCCATCCGAATTGTATTTGATGCTGGTTCCAGAACTCATCTGGTTGTCATTGAACCAGGTTCTTCATGCTGGTCCCAAATTGCAGACTGACTTTTTGTTTTGTAGTTAATTTTCGTTTATTCCAATCGCACTAACTGCCGACATTAAACAATTATCAACAGATATTAGTGGAGGATTCCTGCCGTCGTTATCAGCGTGTATTGTGGAGATTTTGCCGGAGGATCCATTCGAATTTATCCGCTCAATTTTGTTGTTTTTGGTGTTTCAAGCTCTCCATATTG
>NW_024089561.1:0-4214 GCF_014356525.2 Nilaparvata lugens | reverse complement strand
ATTAGAATAGATTAATTTTTTTGTGGCCTGGCGAAGTTAGGACATTAATATCCTCTCTATAGTGAGGTTCACGTTATAATGGCAATGGACAAATAAATAAATAAAGGTTTTTTTAGTAGCAAAAGAGAACATCAAATGCATTACAACGTCAAATGGTAACAAGTAGACACATGAAAAATAAATAGAACTATTAAATAATATAAGTCACAATCGCACGCAGGTAAATCATTATAACTAATTCTACACCAAGAAATTTTTCTCCGATCTCAATTTAACAATCAAGTAATAAGGCTATTCCACTTCAAGATTTATTTCGAAAAATTCATCTAGATAGGAGAACAACGTTGCCAAACCTCTGTCTTGTCAATGCCTTCTATAGATGGTAGATGATACGTGTTTATTGATGTAATATTAACGGTTCATTCTCGTTTAAAATGATCAATTATATTCTATTAAGCAAGAAATTATATTTTTCATTATTTCATAATGAATTCTCCTAATTAAGATGAAATATTCTGTTAATTAATTAATAATTTTACATTATTAAAGACGATCTGGAAACAGAGCAAAGCGAGAAAGAGATAGCGTTATCCGCTTCGTTGAATGATAGACAAGGATAGCAATGTAATTGCTAATCAAACACTGCCATTATAACTTGGATCTCACTATAGAATAAAATTACATTTTTTGTGACGAGGCTAAGTTTTTACTGGAATTCCCACTCTACTACGAAAGCGTAGATGTTGGAACAGTGTGTAAGAGGAGTATGGTAAGAAAAGAAATAAAGGGATTGTAAAAGGGAATGTTCTCCTTTGTGTTTCGGAGGAGATGATAAGTCGTCAGTCCCGACTACCTAAAAGTAGTCGTCATCTCTCATCATCATCATCCCTCTCACTCATTACCCACGCACAAACCTAAGAGTTTATGTGGGCATCACCCTCAGTATTATTTTAATGATCAGAAAATAAAAACTATAAGGTAAAATGAGAACTAAACAAGGAAAGGATACGAGGGGAATTTTTTGTTGATTGAAATGAATCCAATAAAGACTCTCAAATACAATTTACCTGGATTCTTTTGGTCAATTTCATTTGCAGTTTAAATGATAACTCAAATACCCAGTTCAAACAAGATAAATTGATAGATACTACACTCGCACTACTACTACACTCCTATGGTGAGGTCCACGTTATAATGGCTGTGTTTGATTAGCAATAGTATTGCTATCCTTGTCTATCATTCAACATAGCGGATAGCGTTATCTCTACTCGATTTTCTCTGTTGCCGGATCATCTTTTAACAATTCAGAATCAATAATTAATTAACAAAATATTTTTTCTTAATTATGAAAATTCATTATGAAATTATTGAAAAATATAATTTCTTGCTTAATAAAATACATAATTGATTATTTTAAACGAGAATGAACCGTTAATTTTACATCAATAAACCTGTTTCAGCTACCGTCTATAGAAGGCATTGACAAGACAGAGGATCGGCAACGTTTTTCTCCTATCTTTCTCCACTGTATTTTAACGTGGAACTAGTGGGAAGGATATTTTTAATATTCTTTCCGGAGAATGGACATTGATATGTCCAAAGCTCCGCCAATTTATGTAGATGCATAACAATAATAATTATCTATAGTTATTATATTACAAATTGCTTTTTCATATCATATACAGTTCAATTATTATTTTCTTAGTCTATGCTATGTAAATTCATCCATAATTTTGCTGTATTGTAAGCTATTGTATATAAGTGTATAAGCCAGTATATATTGTGATCTACATAAATAAAGTACTCAATCAATCAATCAATTTAAACGATAACTTTACTTTATAATAGTACAGAAATTCTAATATCTTGAACAATTTGCCTCTCTTAGTACTCAACAAAGCAGAAATCGTTTACTAGATCTAATATCTGTGATATACGATCACAAATGCAATTTGCCTGCTTTTTATTGGTCAATTTTAGTTGCAGTCTCATATGGTAGCAGCCAATGCTAGCCCATAAAAATCCCGGCTTGCAGCACTTACGGGAAGAACGCACTTAGGGAAAAATTGAGAAGTATCAACATAAAAACTGGGAAAAAATTGAGAAGTACCAACATAAAAATTTGCTGACGTAACAGTTTAAAGTCTGTAGTGCTTGGTTTGCTATTATTTGCTGACATAATGTTATTACGAAAGTACTCCACTCTAAGTACTGGAAGAAGTACTGAGAGTTTATGACCTTCCCGTTATAGTTCTTTTTGGTTTTTTATCATTTATTCGAGCCTAGTACCATAGGAAAACAATATTGAGAATTGTTATTGTATGTTAGTACTTGATCTTTGCTTCCTCACGATTTTTGATATGCTATTGCCAATAATCAGATCAGTAGTACAAAGTGTCCTATGAGGGCCTTTTGCACAGTCAAAGCTCAAACTGAATTCAATTAGCTGGTGGCTTGAACTCAGAATGAACCACATTATAACAAACGAGACTTGATATGGATTCAATCCAGTTTAAAATGGAATTTAGTCTAAACTGTCTCTGTGCAAACGGCCGTAAATAAATGAACAGTTTTTAATACGTTTATTTTCTGTGTGGGAAAAAAATTACGAGAATTAGTTTTTTATTGGATGGAACATAATATATTGAGTAGAGATTCATTAGTAATGTGTTAACTTATTGTAATAAAAATGGGATCATATCTCCATGTAAGTAAACCTGGGTTAACGTTAAACGTAGATGATGGATATGGGCCTAAATGTAACAAATTATAAGGAGTGCAACCATAGCTTGATCAGATCCTGGATTTTTGAAACTTGAGTTCAACTTCCCTTGTACACTCAGACCTAAGGGCCAACCACATGAGGAGTTCTTCTGACGGGTCGACAGGGCAGGAATCTCTCCAATTGACTGATTATCGGGAGAGCGGCGTCGGAAGTCACTATCACTAAAGTTTTCGTTAAAACTAAACGTTAAACTAACGTTTGAGGTTTTCGGCTGTGTAGTCATATCATGTGAAACTACATGTAAACACATACATGTGAAACATTCCGTTAGTAACCAGTCTTTTTTACTTCAGACAGGACGGCAATTTGAATTCAAACACAGATATGAGCCTAAAAAGCTAAGCACACCTTGTAGCGAACTCTCCATTTCCAAGTTGACAGCCCAGCCATTTAGGAAGTGTTCCAAATTGTCGTGCGTCCCCGGCCAGTCTAAACAATTTTTCAGGTACACCTGTTTGAAATTGTCTTCAATTTCGAAAAACCAATACTCTCAGTGAAAACTAGAGTTCTTCAACAATGCTGTTTTATTTGACTCATCATAGAGCCTGTTTTTTGTATGTTTATTATAAATTTATATTCCTATTGTATATTAATTTGGTGTGTATTTTGTGTTGAATTGGAATAGTTATTTGTGCAACTAGTGCGCAAAGTGACAGTCTGCTGCACCGAAGAAACGTTTACGCACGAGCCGTAGGCGAGGGCGGAATGGTTTCTTGAGAGCAGCAGAGGAACTTTGCGCATGTATTTCACATAAAATTTTTCCTACAGTTACCATTGAATATGAAAAGTGGTTGATTAGGAGTAAAATGGTGGCTGAAATCCATCAAATGTTTGTCTGTATAATTTTGTTATTAACAACAACTTCAATTTATTTTAAACTTGATAATCCAGTTGAAAACTACTAATCGATAATTTATTTAAATTGAAAATTTATTAAATGAAAATTAATTAATCCAATTAATTTGAAAATATTAAATTGATTTGAAATGAATAATTTTGTGTGAATCTTAATTTTCAACCAATCAATTTATGAATGAAAAAAATATTTTTTGAAATAATGAATAATTAATAATATTCAAAATGTATAATTTAATGAGTTCTGATTTCTATTAATTTGAAAATCAGAAAAAAATAGATAGAACAAATTCGCATTCAAAATACACGCCAACAATGTCAACAGCTGATTGACTGCTGCAAGATAATATGCAAAGTATTAAGAGTACGCAAAGTAATACATTGCGCACTAGAGCGGAAAAGTGATTCTTCGGCCCTGCAATCAGTGCAGAAATGGTCACTTTCCAAGGTATCTCTGTAGGAAAAAAATATTGATCGATTGATTGATTTTGTGTTGCAGAAACACGGGCAACGCATGAAGTGTTCGGCGTGCAAGATAGTGGCCCCCTGGTTGCATCAGCATCCTCATGGACCG
>NW_024089560.1:0-4140 GCF_014356525.2 Nilaparvata lugens | reverse complement strand
AAAAACTTAGTACCCTTTTTGAGATATTTAATCACAACATCTTTCGGACATTGGTTGAGTTCAAGCCACTGATCAATTCCATCGGGTTTTTTTTACGTTCAGTAAAAACCTGAACACAGATTAGTGATCACAGATGAACCACAGAATGGAAAGTCGGCTAGTATCTTGACGCCATAATCCGCCTTCTTGAAAGAAAGTGTAGCATTGTAATACAGCAGTAGTTTTAATTTCTAACAAGATGATGAAGTCATGTGTCTGTCTTGGTGCACTCAAATAAATCTTGGTTAGATTATACCTTCCATTTTGTGGTATTCTGTGGCTGAACGGTTGCTCATGAGCCATGACTGACAGATGTTTCCCCTGTTGATCATAATTTGTAAACAAAACTAGAACTTAACCTATTTATTGTAATCAATTAAAATGGAAAACCATCAGGTGATTGGAGTAGTTTTAAATGCTTGTAAAATATTTTAAATGTTATTGAATTTATGTAATCATGCATTTCTCTGCTCCCAAATAAATTATAATGGAGTCCATCATTTGTAAACAACCTCATATTCAGCCATGTCTGTTTACGTTCAGCTACTCTATTTACGTTCTTTCCATCGGTGGAAAGTACGATTAACTGATCAGTGAACGAACCGGATATGACGTATTTTTTCTTATCAGTTAGACCAAAGACCATGAAGAGGTATAAACGCACAATACCTATGCCTTCCCAATGCTAGCTCTTACTTGAAATTAAAGGTTCCATTGAGGTATTTTAGCGCGAGATATTATATAATATTTTTTGTAATTTATAGATCACAAAATCTTCAAGATCCTTAGTATGTAATAATCTTTTCCTTAATCTCTTATTTCAATTCCAAATAATCTAGCGCTGCATGTGAGTCTATGCATCGTTCAACGAGAAAACAGTACTTCGTTCAGAGCCACGTTTACTCTCCGATCTCATCGTTCACTCACCGATCAGTGGCTTTGAACTCAACAATGGTGCCATTTTCAAGTGATTTGGGGTAAATAAATAAATACTGCTAGAAAATTCTTATTTTGATCATATAATGTTGATGTATTCATAGTTTTTATGAACTTAACTATGAATAAGAATTTTCTAGCAGTATTTATTATTTACTCCATATCACTTGAAAATGGCAACAATGTTGAAACATATTGTGATTAAATATTTCAAAAAGGGTACTAAGGTTTTTACTTTTTTTCTTTCTATTTCTATTAAAGTAGCCCTATACAGAAAAGAGATAAATAAGATGGCACCAACTTTAGATTTGTAATGCTCATTGATCACACACAACATTTCTCGCCGTTATGAAAATTGATCACCTGACGCTAGTGGTTCTCGCGCATCTCGAGGGGGTCAGAATACAAGGGGTCCAAGTGACATTTTCATTTTTACTTTCCTGCCCTATTACCATAGGTAAGGAAAGTAAGTAGTAGAAATGCAACCATCCATTCTACTACTAAAGTATTGCTTTCCGAAGAAAATTAAGGTACCCAATCTCTAAATTTCTATACGTTTCAAGGTCCCCTGAGTCCAAAAAAGTGGTCTTGGGGTATGGTCTGTATATATATATATATATATATATATATATATAATATGTGTGTGTGTGTGTGTGTGTATTAGTGTATGTGCGTCTGTGTACACGATATCTCATGTCCCAATCAATGAAATGACTTGAATTGAAATTTGGAACTTCAGGTCCTTACAATATAAGGATCCGACACGAACAATTTCGATCAAATGCAATTCAAGATGGCGGCTAAAATGGCGAAAATGTGTTTTAAAAAAGGGTTTTTCGCGATTTTCTCAGAAACGGCTCCACGATTTTGATCAAATTAATACCTAAAATATGAAAATGAAAATGAAAATGAAAATGAAAATGAAATTATTCTCCTTTTTCTTATACAAACAAAAAATTACAATATTTTATCTTAGAATTAAACTGACAGCAATTGTTTATAGGCGCTGCCAGTATCATATATTATAATTACATATTTCAAATATTATATAGTTGCTATTTCAAAAAAATAAGCAAAGTATTTTCGGCCATTGCGGTACAAATGTGCATATAATGTGCAAGAATAGCTATAAAATTTATTTAGAAAAACAAAGCAGAAGCGCAGTGTTGAATTTTGTAATATTAAAACAATACTATACTTAATAAGAAAAATATGAGCTAAGTGGAAATATAAATCACAAAGTACAAACAGTTTGGAAATTTATGGAGTATAAATACATGGCATTGTACCGGTAGCTGAAACAGTGTATGATTTTCAGGATAGAATTGAAAAAAAGTTTTCTATATCTTGATATTGGAATAGCCAGTCTTTAATTATTGTTGAGAATTCTTTCCAAGTTCTAGTTCTTCTACCAGCATGTGTATAGCGTTGAAGAGTTTTGGGCCTAGGTATACAAAAGATTTAGAAAAGAAACTAAAATTTATTCTTGGTAGTCTTGATACCAGGTCAAGTCTTCTTCTTTCAGAAAAGCTGGGCCTGAAAAATCCATCGTTTCACTGCATAAAGAAAATTCTTAAGACTTTGAAAACAAAAAGATGGCGAATTGGGAGAATATGTAATCTCTTGTATAAAGGAAATGAATTCTCTCTTCGATTTTTGAATAGTATTAGTCTGATGAAATGTTTTTGCAATTTGTGTAGTGGACTAAAGTGCACTTTTGCAGCTCCACCCCAACATACAATGCCGTATTCTAATTTTGAATTTATTAAGGCTAATATACTGTGCGTAGTGTGTTTGTATCACACAGCTCTCTCAAGTGATAGAATTTACAAAGATAGGTATTGATACTTTTCTTGAGATTAGATATATGTGTTTTCCAATTTAAGGCTGAATCAATAAAAATACCAGGTATTTAATCTCTTCGACCTGCTCTATAGGAGGACATTGGCATAATAAGTCTATGTACAGTTATTTAATGGAAAATAATAGGTTGATTGTGAATTTTTGGTGCGCGCAAAGAGAAATTAATAAATTTGGTTTTTTCGACATTGATTGCTAATCTATTTCTAAGATACCATTGTTGAAGAAATTTACAGTCATGGTTTACTCTATTGTACAGTTCATCCCATGATTTCCTTGAACTAACTAATACCGTGTCATCTGCATAACAAAATATTTTTCCATTTAAATTGGCATCACATAGGTCGTTTACAAAAATTATAAAGAGAATAGAAGAAAGAACTGATCCCTGTGGAAGTCCTGAAGTTACTGTTGAAAAATAACTACAGGTATTATTAATTTTTGTACATTGAACTCTATCATTTAAAAAAGATTTAAACCATTGTAGGGCCACGCCCCTTACCCCTGTAGTTTCTAACTTATTAATAGAAGACCATGCTCACCGTATCAAAAGCTTTTTTTACATCTAAAATAAGCATTTACATTCAACCCTCGTTACTTATTATTATATCTTCTCATAAAGTCGACTAAATATCATTGATAAGCTCTATCTACTGCCTTAAGTCTCATATCTGTAAAAATTCCAGGAGCTCCGCCCTATCTATGCAAAGTGTGATTTTAGATTACCAATATCAGCTTCAGATACAATTTAAACAAAAAATTTTGAGTGGGAAGATTGAGCATAAAAATCTCTACAATTAATGTTCAGTACATTTTCCACTAAAATTAAAAATAAGCTCGAAATTCGAGAAAATGTGATTATCCAATTGCAAACGGTTGGCAACTGTTGATTCTATTAAAAGACCCTCGTGTGTCTCCAGCGTATTGCCCTGTCACCAGCTTGCTCAAATTTTGAATAGTAGACTTGAGATGCGCGGGAACACTAGCGTCAGGTGATAAATTTCCATAACGGCAAGGAAGTTGTGTGAGTGCGCCACACCAGATTTTTTGAGTTAGCTACAGTAATCGATAGCTGAAATTGGTAAAAATCTAGTATACAAGAGGTATAAGCGCAAGTCTAATCAGTGCTGACACTGGTGTAGAATTTTTCTACTACATTTTCAAACAGCTGTTTATTTGATTAAACAGGGTCCTGGATCCCTTGTTAACTGAGCAACGGTGCTCGTATCCATCAATTAAATTTAATTTTAATTAAGCCATGCCACCAAGCAAAAGATACCTCAATAATCAATTAGCTAATCGGAT
>NW_024089559.1:0-4001 GCF_014356525.2 Nilaparvata lugens | reverse complement strand
CAATAAAAAGTGATATTTTAGAATACGAAATAAGAAAACACAATTAATGGTTAGTCCTAGTGACTATTTTTAATAGAAATAATAAAAAAAAATTAATGAGTAAAAGATGAGCGACAATTTAGAGTAATTTACACAATACTCCATCATATGAGTAATTGACCGAACGTAGTGAGGTCTATGTTTCAACTCGATTTGCTTTTGTCTGTCTGTAACGCGATTACGGCCAAACGCGTTGATAGAATTCGATGAGATTTGGCAGGAATATTTCTTTTTCAACTGCGCGTCGATGTATACACAAGGTTTTTGAAATTTTGCATTTTGAGGATAATATGAAAAGAAAAAGAATTTTCTCCATACTCGATATCACTATATATATAATCAATCTACTGTGAAAATAGGATCAATCAGACTATAGAATTATTCACATCAATCAGATGACAAGTGGAATATTGATTGCATGCATCACACAGATGTCTGGCCGTGTCTATTTCTATAAGGTAGAATTTCAATATTCTTGATTGAAAAAACTAACTTTAAAATAGTTGAGAAATATTTTCATCAGATGGAAAGATTATCACGAAACTGGATAAATCAAATCAAATCAAATCAAATAAGCTTTATTCCTCAAAATATACATTACAGGAAATAAACACACTTTACATAGATACAGGAATACCCCTACAAGACTATTCGTCTGTGTGTAGGGGTGAGTTCTGGGTAGCCTGAAATATATCAGGCTGCTAAGTTAATTAAGTAATAATTAAATTGTGAGGAGAAAAAATAAATATTCGGTTTATAAATAATGAATGAGTTAGATAAGTAACTACAATGAAATATATTTACTTAAAATATAAATAGAAGTAATTTGAAAAGTTAATGGAAACATTTAAAAGGAATGCTAGTAAAAAAAATGAATAAAGATAGATAAGGAAAAAAATTAAAAAAATGATAGAACATGATAGAGCAGGGACAAGCGGAGCCTCAGGTAAGATTTGGAATTGAAAAAAATATATATATGAAGGGATTTGAATAAGAGAAATGGAATATCTGGGTGAATTCCAAGCATCGTAGAGGATAATAGATTATGCCAGTACATAGACCGAAGCAGGCTTCAGACATTTCTGTGCCAAGGCGGTATAGCCACCCCTCCACCATACGCTTGAATGCCGGCACACTGCATACCTCCATACTGATTCTTATCTCAGCCGGCAGATTCCTGTACAGAAGTTGAGAAAGATAGAAAGGGGTTCTCAACTCCAGTCCATGAGCCACCCACGGCGTCGCAAGTCCATGGTTGACTCTAAATCGTGTGGGGTAGGTGTGAGGAATTTCGGGTAGAATGTTATATCTATTTTTTTTTAGAAAGAGCAGTCATCATATGGGATACAAATTCAAACGTGAACTGAGTTTATTAAGCTGTGCAAGGCTAAAAATAAACTTTCTACTGGTGATATTTTTCAAAATTTTTCGATTTTTATATCATCAAGCTATCAAAATGGAGAAGTTTTCACAAGAAAACATTTTTTTCCCGATAATTACTTTTTGAGATATGAGCGCCTAAAGTTTTAATTTTTGGGACAGAACATTTCAAATTCGGTGAGAGATAAATCCATGAGATTTAGAGGATAGATTCGTCAAAGTATTGTTGATCTAGTAAAACAAAAATTTTCTTAAAATGTCAATTTTTGAGAAAGCTATTCAATTTACCAAAAATATCTTTTAGTTGAGTTATTTTTGGTAATTTGAATAACATTCTCAAAAATTGATATTTTAAGAAAATTTTTGTTTTACTAGATCAACAATACCATGAAGAAGTTATCCTTCAAATCTCATGGATTTATCTCTTACCGAATTTGAAATGTTCTTTCCCGAAAATTAAAACTTTAGCCGCTCATATCTCAAAAATGAATGATCGGAAAAAATGTTTTACTGAGAAAATTTTTTCATTTTGATAGCTTGATGATATACAAATCGAAAAACTTTAAAAAATATTACCAGTAGGAAGTTTATTTTTAGCCTTTGCACAGCCTTAATAAACTCAGTTCACGTTTGAATTTGTATCCCATATGATGATTTGTCCAGTTTTGTGATCTTGTAGAAAACAAATAACAGTTTTTAAGAGTAAATTATGATTCAACTGTGAATAATTTATTGTGATTCAACTGAATCAACTAGAACAGGTGACATCAGATACTTGTGGATGAGAGAACTGCGTGAGGTCTACTGTTCACAGAACTACTAGTAAATCATGTAGCCTACATTAAAATAAATTACCATATAAAGGAAAGAACTGGTTTGACTGGCTTGATTACTGGACTGATTATCTTGACATTTTACATACAGATTCTCAATTTACCGAGGACGGTTTTTCAATTCTCCAAGATTTCATTACGTTAAGTTTTCAGTTTTTCAAGTTTTCAATTAGTCATGCTTTCAGTTTGTTATACTTTGCTAACTCTGCTTGAGAGTGGTCATAGATTAAATAGTATATTCAACGGTTTAATTTTCTATCAAGTCATTCTTCTTCTATCTATTTTAAATTCCTCAAGATTTCAGTAGTTCAAGTTTTTAGTTGACCAAGTTTTTAATCATACCCTTGCGGAGCACGGGTTACCTGCTAATACACAATAACTACAATAGAGCAATTGTGTCATTAATTACTCTATAAGCATTGTTTTGTATGAATAACAATGGAAATTGTCACATCATGGACTTTCTGGGAGGTAACAAACTTAGTTCTTTTAATCGGGAATCCGTCTGATCTATTATAGTGTGTTAGCTACGGTCGCTTGGTATTTCCGTTGGAAGGGTGACAGCATGTGATCAGTTCCACTATTATGTACCTGATGAGCTTCAAAGTAAAAGTTTCAAAAACCCTTTCCGGTGGTTCGAGCCCGAATACAATTCACGTTATAAAAACAGTGGAAATGATGGAAGAGCATTGCAGCAAATTTAAGGCATTGAGCCACTACCTCCGTAAACAAAGCCATAGTGCATTCTGGTGACGTCAGCACAGGTAGGGCTCAAACACCAATAAAAACACTAGCTGATATAGATCAACTGAAATCAACAAATTTTTATTGGTTTAGAAGCCCTACCTGTTCTGACGTCACCAGAATGCACTATGGCTTTGTTTACGGAGGTAGTGATTGAGCCCAATTATTCACATTATAAATTCTGTGAAAATGATGGGAGGGCATTGTTGCAAATTTTCCTTTTCCACCGACTTCTGTAGTAGATAAATTTGACCAAAGTTATCCCAGCAAATCTGATCTGTTGAATATTCTTTAGTTTTGAAATCACTAGTAGTTCTGTGAACAGTAGACCTCACGCAGTATTCTCATCCACAAGTACCTGATTGAACTATAGATCTTATGGAAATATAGCAATAGACTGGCTTCTCCACACATCTGTGTAATCAATCACTTGTCAGCTGATTTATGATGAATAATTCTATAGTCTGATTTTTACTCTAATATTGGCGTATGAAGGAGGCTCTTTTTTCCTTTTATATTATCCTTGAAATGCAAAATTTCAAAAAACCTTGTAGGCTATATACGTCGACGCGCAATTAAAAAAGGAACATATCTGTCAAATTTCATGAAAATCTATTACCGCGTTTCGCCGTAAATGCGCAACATATAAACATTTAAACATTAAGAGAAATGCCGAACCGTCGACTTGAATCTTAGACCTCACTTCGCTCGGCCAGTTATTTTGTTGATTAACAGCGATTATTTACCGATTGGTTGTTGATCCTTGTTTTAAAGAATCTCAAGCATATTAACCTGTCGAAAAAATATTTTTTATGATTTATTAATTAATTTTCTGAATTTAGATTAAAGATTTCGGTAATTCATTATATTTTCACTTCTACACAGTATACAAATTATTTGACAACGGTGCGGAATTGGAAAAGAATAGAGCTATTGCTTTGTCTAATAACAGACATGGATAGTGAATCAATGTTAATTAGAAGCTGACTATATAACCTGAATATA
>NW_024089558.1:0-3794 GCF_014356525.2 Nilaparvata lugens | reverse complement strand
TGTGTTTATTATTCAAGAATCAAAACATTTATAATAATATCATCTTATTGTCATTTGGAAGAATAAAAAGTACAAACTCAACCTCTTACATAATCGAACATAATCTTTTAGGTTATTTAGACAAATCAGAATAAAAAATAAAAATACTTGGACAATTTCCTGATATTCAGATTACCTCAGATTTTCCAGAGCTATGACCTTCCTGTTTTGCTTCTGGAAGTGCATAATAAACAATTATTCTCATATATTGTTTATTTTTGTGTGTGGCGAAAAATAGCGTTTGCACCACGGGCAAAAATGTTTTTCCGGCTCTCAATCTTTTCTAGTCCTCGGACTTGAAACCGATTTCGAGCCGGAAAAGTCTCATTTTCAGCCCTAGGTGCGAAATATACTATTACAAATTGAATTGAATTCTGAGCAGTCGGAAGACAATTTCCATGAAACTATCTTACAGTTTGGAAAACAGTAGTAAATTATTGTAAGTGCTATTTTTGTAGCTTTCTTCAAAGCTTCAATGGTTTGGGCGTAAGTGTTAGACTGTGGTACTTTTCTGTAAGTTGTATAATTCTGAATAATTGAATAAATAAATAAGATAAATGGTGCTATCAATCAATAGAACAACATTCAGACCAGTGTTAAATTCCAAACAGTATTCTGACAATGAAGAATTAAAGATACAATAAAATCCAAAATAAAGCTATCGAAATATTGATGGATATTTAATCCGAGACAGTAATCTGTAATATGTAAACATTGGCTGTAAGTGTAATTCTGTCATGTTTGATCTTTTTTGTCATAGTCATTCAATCTCAGCTGTTTTCCATGCTTGAAATCAAGCCGGTAAACAGCTGTTTGCAGAACAAATAAACATATGATTCTCATTACAGCATACTCTACTGTAATGAAACCATATATTCTCTTTACAGTACAGTATGTTTACTAGTTCCGAAAAACCGCTAAAAAAAAAAAACCTTCAGCACTCCAGGTGGAAGTTTTGTCAATTTTTTTTACGACTGTAATGAAACCATTTATGTTTTCTTTACAGTCAAGTATGTTTACAAACATAAACAAACTTTGACAATTTCTAGTCTTTTCATTCAATTTTGTCAATTTCCACAAAATTCCTGATTCGGGAAGGAATGCATGTATGTAGTAGCTTCAGCATAAGCAGGTAATGTTTTCTATCTCTCAATTACTCTTTTTTGGATTATTATGACAAAAAATAGTGTACGTTACTTGGACGTGAAAGTCTTTTGCAGTGCTCGAATGAAATTGTAGTTTAGGCTAACGCCTCGACTAGAAACATCATTCTCGCCTGCAAAGGCTCCTTCCCGTCCTTGTGACTAGAGATACTATTCAAAAACAGTAATCTGTGATTGTAAACATCATGGCTGTAAGTGTAATTCTTACAGGTTTGATCTTTTTCTAAAGCATTTTAAGTACGTTACAAAGATAATTTGAAGCAGTATTGCGGTACCGTACTGTAGTTGCTTGTGTGAAAGGGAGTGCATTGACTTTACGAGCAACAATAGAAGAAGGCAAGTCAAGTTGTGGTGAGAGGGTAGACTATTTAAACGCTCTCACAATGAAGACACACCATACGTGATGAGCTGCTTAAATGTCTGCCTTCTTAGTAGGCCTTCTCTCTTCAACATCATTTTACGGCTCTAAACAGTGGATGAGAATAAGGCACAGGATAGGAGGTCAAGATGAAAGAGGTGGTGGAGGAGGAGCAGTTGGAGGGGGATGAGGATAAGGAAGAGGAGGAGGAGTGAGTTGTGGTGGGGAGGGGTTGTAAAAGGGTGAGGAAGAAGAATAAGAGTGCTGTTAGAGAAGAAAACAGGAGGAAGATTGTATCTTAGTACGAAAAATATGAATTTGAGAAAAGTAGGAAGATGGTCTAAAACAACAGAAGAAAGGAGAATTAAAAGTTTAAAGGATTGATTGATTGATTGAGTACTTTATTTATGTAGATTACAATATATACTGGCTTATACACAATAGCTTACAATACAGCAAAATTAAGGATGAATTTGCAAAATATAAATTAAGAAAATAATTATTGAGCTGCATATAATATGAGAAAAAAAAGGTAATAACTATAGATAAAATAGATATGTTATGCATCTACATAAATTGGCGGAGCTTTGGACATATCAATGTCCATTCTTTGGAAAGAATTTTCGAAGTATTCTTCCCACTAACTCTCTACCAAAACGTTAATTTCAAGTAGGAAGTGGGAAAGGAGGAGGGAATGTAGAAGAAGAAGATGGAATGGAAATAAGAAAGGAATGTGGTGTAGAAAAATACCTAATAAACGAGAAAGATTTATTGATTAAAGAAATCAAAGAAGAATCTCAAAGGAGGAAGTGTGAAGGGAGGAGGCAATATGGAAAGAGGAGAAGGAATGGAAATAAGATTTGAAGGAATGTGGTGTAGAAAAATACCTAATAAACGAGAAAGATTTATTGAATAAAGAAAAGCAGGAGCGCAAATAAGGATTAAAAAGAGAGAAGTAGAAGTGGTAATCAAGATTGAAAGGGCAAAATATTAGAAGGAAAAGTAAATACCATGTAATGTTAGTGAGCAGAAGTCAAAGCAATTATTGGAAAGGAAAAATTAGGAAAAGGAGAGGTGAACTCGAGAAAGCTGAGCAGATAAGAGAAAATAGCAAAAGGAGTAAAGGAGGAGAAGAGAAAAGATAAAGATGAAGATGGACACAGGAAATTGAGAGAAAAAAGAGGATAGAAAAGGAATGAGAGAAGGAATAAATTGCATCAACATGTATTTTGAGGAATACAAAATTTATCATTTTGGTGGTGCGATAAAAAGATGTGGTAGGAAATTATGGAGAAGACGGAAAAGTGGAGGAAGAGGAGAAGAAGGAGAAGAAGAAAAAGAAGAAGAAGAAGAAGAAGAAGAAGAAGAAGAAGAAGAAGGAGAAGAAGAAGAAGAAGAAGGAGAAGGGGATCATTCATCACAAATATAAATCAATGAACAATGAAATATTATAATATTATCAACATAATTATTAAATTGATAGAATGAATAAATCCTTTTTATTCCACTAGCATTGATAATCTCGGATAATCAATGGAAAGAAGTTTGGATCAACAGTAAGGAATGGAAGCAGGGTAGGAAAGTGGAGTGGAATGAAGGGAAATAAGGGGAGAAAACAGGAAAAGTTAAGGTAATTTACTAAAGTGAAGAGCATAAACGAGATAGTTCTAAACACGCCTAAGTATAGACATAGAGAAACAATAGCATAAGTAGATATCCCATGGTATAGGACGTTTATGTCGCAACTTTTGTTGTTATCCCAAGCCGATAGTTCACGTAGTTCTTTCCTATGCAGCTGTGTGACGCTGGTAGTCTCTCAAATTGTGCCGTTCATACACTATCACCCCAACAAAACAGTAAAAATTGACAATAATCGACAGTAATCGGCTTGAGATAACAGTAAAAGTTGCGACATTAACGCCCTATACCATGGGATATCTACTTACGCTATTGTTTCTCTATGGTATAGAATAAGAGTAGAAGTCAAAAGAGATTCAGGGACTCAGCTAAATAGAGAATATAAGAAGAAGAGAAAATACAGCAACCAAAGAGATAGAAAAGCGAGAGGATGAAAAGAAGAAGAGATAGATAGTAAGAGAGAGGACACGTCCACGGAAGAACAGATTGCCATGATAGGTTATCGACCCTGGAGAGAGAGAAAGAGAAAGAGAGAGTGATAGTCAAACCACTAGAGCACTCTCTTCTGAATGCAGTTCCCAGTTCCTGCAAGTCTT
>NW_024089557.1:0-3078 GCF_014356525.2 Nilaparvata lugens | reverse complement strand
ATTTTGGACAACTCTAAAAATCCTCTTCCCCTCTCTACCACTATCCGTGCCCCTCTCATCACCTCTCACTCACTCTCCTCACGCACCCATAGTTATACCAAATTTTAATTACAATAGCTGGCTGACCATTATAGTCTACACAATCTAGATAGTATATTATGAATGTAACAGTTGTAGTATATTGAGTGAAAGATATATATAATACATACACGTCGATTCTACTAGTGGTGTATTGGAAATAGTTTTATAGATGTATGTTGTAAGGTGCGTACAGATATACGCGCCGCGAACATGAGAAATTCACTTTTAATCAGCTGACTATATCTGTATTTTTACAGAAACGGTATAAGATATGGATATAAAAAGCTTGGCATCAGCTGATTGAAAGTGAATTGCTTATGTTCGCGGCGCGTAAATCTGTACGCACCTTACAACTTACATCTATAATACTATTTCCAATACACCACTAGTAGAATCGCGTTGTGTATTATATATATATATCTTTCACTCAATATACTACAACTGTTACATTTATATATTCATCAACTCCATTTAAATTTCATCAGCAATTTATTTATTTATACATTGGTACATACAATATTATTCTCAACCATGAATGATTGGCAAAAATTGAAGCCTAAAACTGTTCCTTTCTCAAATTTAGATAGAAATTGTCCAAAAATAGGTTATGTTTACACTTAAATCTTCTGCATTTTTTCAATTTTGAGTCCAATATATATGTTAACTATAACTGTATTCCATTTGCCAACTCCAAGCTGAACTTAACTTTGTAATTATTCGTTTTTTATGATATTTCAACGAGGCTGTTATGTGAGTTATGTATTGCCGGCCACTTTGGCGCACGATCTAACGTAAATAGTTTGTGGAAGGCCCACACATTGATAATGGCAATACGAGTAGATAATAGCAATCTGAAGACTATTTCAGTTTGTATTGTTACAATAATCACAAATAATGTAACACTACAATTTTCACAACTCTGTCAGTCTTTTTATCTCTATATTTTCTCAATTTCAATGAAAACAATATATTAAAACTTGTAGTATATTTTATCAAAACATTTCAAAAACTCTAAAACAGTTTTTCTCAATCTTGTTAATCATGTTCGTTTCTCTTAGTGAATAATAGATGGTTCATGAGTGAGTAAATTCGAAAAAAATGATTTGTGGAGAAGTCTTTCAAGCTGTAGCTCTACTAATGAGCTGGAACATAGTGGGCGGCGAAGATAATTATAATATTCAAGCTTGAGAAAAATTCATGTATTTGAAAGGAACAAAACATACAGCTCCATTATTTGCGCAATTATTCGAATACATTAATTATTATTAACACTCAAGCTTGTAGCTATCTTTGCCCCTCCATGATGTTATCACCCTAGAATAGCAATCTCATTTTTTGAATCTCAATAAATAATATCGAAATTCCTCAACGCTCCCACAATAGCATACAAAACAGTGAACTACTGATAAGGAAAATCTGTATATTTTACAATATTATCATGACTCTATAATATGATCTCTCATCACCAAAACTGCTAGCAAACAAAATTTCGAATAGTAAAGTTCTAGTAAAGCATAACAACAAAGTGACCAAGTTGACTTGAGCAGAACTACTTGTAGAAATGTTCTTTTATAGGTATTACTAGCGTCAGGCTCGCTTCGCTCGCAATATCCGTCTAGCCAGGGGCTACGCCCCCTGGACCCATGACTGGATCGTCTAAGAGTGAGATCAGCATTATTTTTTATTTGAGCATTTTTATCATGTTAGGACGATCCAGTCGTCTGACTAAACGTCTGGCTAAACGGATATGGCGAGCGAAGCGAGTAGCTCTTATTGAAGTAGCAGTGCCCAATCAATTTCTCGGAGATAAATGCATTTCAATCTTCAACTTGGTGCCAACCTAACAGAGACAACTCAATTAATGCCAACCTGAAATTATTAATTTAGTTACCAGTTAACAACTGTTTCGAAGAGGTACTCTCTCTAGATTATAGTTTCTATTAACATATGGTATGGACATTTTTCAATTATAATCAAGATATATTTATATACATGCCTAGAAGACGAACTTTAAACCCTAAAAACCACCCTTAGAGTAAAATATTGCCAAAAGATTTCTTAGTGCGCCTCTAAAGGGTAAACTGAAGATACCTACCAATTTGAACGTTTTTGGTCCGGTAGATTTTTAGTTCTGCTAGCGAGTGAGTGAGTGAGTGAGTGAGTCAGTCAGTCAGTGAGTGAGTGCCATTTCGCTTTTATATATATAGATATCAGAGGAAAATGTTCAAATCCAGATGGTCATTTACAGCTCTATTAAAATTGTAACTGAGACTTGGTCAAAACACTTCTCAGGATCTTCAGGCCCACTGATGTGAGATACTGACTTGAGCATTTTTTATGAAGAGTTTACTACATTATAGTATTGTCCGTCACAAAACCCCAATTTCACCAAAAGTGAATTGGTCACTTTTGCAGTACACCGACGATATGATGTATGAAGGTAATTTAGACGGTCAAATTTTACATGACCTAATCATCACCAACTCAGTTTGTTGTCATAATCATAATATTAGTGATTTACAGCTGTGATAAGTTCTAAATAGTGTGTTTGTCTTTTCGGTCTCAAAATTTTATAGTTTTTTCAAAGTTTGGAATTTTTTAATTAATTGTGATTGATTTTATTCAATTTAATTTATTTTTTTAATTAAGGAAAAAATTTTGTGTGTTTTGAATATTGTAAATTGAGTGTGTAATTGATGAATGTTAAGTGACACATAACCTAGCTACATTTGGACTGTTGTATAAATTAGTATTGGAACAGTTTGGGTGTAAGCCTGTGGTACTTTTCTGGAAGTTGTGTAATTCTCATTGATTCAATAAAAAAATAATCAACTGTTGATATTACAGAGTGTATACCAATGCCCTGTAATAGGCCTACATATAGATTCATAGGCTACTCGACTTGCGATGCAATCTCAATTGATGTACCGAACGAATTCTTTCTGAGTTACATAACTCAATCAAATTCTCACACACACACACACACATGCAAGTACG